>NC_051177.1:82302719-82573444 GCF_013339695.2 Rhipicephalus sanguineus
AGAGATGTCTCTTAGAAGATAAAAAATAATTCACTTAACCAGCACCATGGTATCAAATAAACGAAGTTGGACAACATGGGAGTGTCTGTACATAATTGAAGGCACTTTTATCTGCACACACACACACACACACACACACACACACACACACACACACACGCACACACACACACACACACACACACACACACACACGCACACACACACGCACGCACGCACACACACACACACGCACGCACGCGCACACACACACATTTTCCTCACTTTAAAAGCTGTACCCAAAAGACGCGCGTAATGTCTCTCAAGTGTCATACGTAAGTGCAGTGGCGAAGCGGGGGGGGGGGGGGCACCTTCTCAGATCAAGAAGGTACCCCCCCCCCCCCGAAAAATAAATGTCTGGCTACGCCCCTGCGTACGTGTACCCTGTATATAATCATCGAGGTCGTTACGCGCTCCAAGCATTACGTCATAAGTGGTGTACCTTATAAACGTCGTACACATACACACATTCGTTGCTTCAAGCATCATGCGCGCACGCTCGCTGGCCATTATGATTAAAAACTAGGACGCCGCCAGCCAGCCGTCCGATTGGCCGCGCTTCATCTCTTCTCCCGCAGTTTCGGGATACAACGGGAACGAGCAATTAGCAGCGCCTACATATTATATATTGTCTTTTTATTCGATCACGTCTACAGACGTACACCTCGAGCAACGTCTCGAATATATCAGCCACCCACAACGTTCGTCGTATTCATTGCTACTTACGATTGTTCCTTCCTTATCAGATTTTCGTTCCGTCACGGTTGGAGCTCGTGAGATCGAGATTGTCTTTTTTTTCCTTACGGGTAGCATTGTCTGAGTCTAAGGCGGCTGATTCTACGGAAAAGAGCCTGAAGAAAACACCGTCTTTTTTTTTCTTTCTTTTTTTCTTGTAATGTATATAGACCGTAGATAGAAGCCGTAACGTAATGAATCGTTGTATACCGTGGCTGCAGTCTTCTTCGTTGCCTTTGATTGTTGACTCACGACCGCCATATTTATGCTAGCGCAATTATATATATCGGCGCGTTACCTCCGTCCTTCAAATCATTATTATTATTTTTTTAGATATTCTCTGATACTGCGAAATAAATAACGGGCGACGAAAATAACGAGACATGTCTGTGCTAAAGCTACATATATAGATTGAGCGCATATACCTGGGACGCTCGAACGTGGTGTGTTATTGCATCGAAATAAAGGAAAAAACACAGTTCAATGAAACTATACTTCTCTGGATTGCGTAGCCGCGGGCCTAAATTCGCGTTCACCGCGTGAAATCGTGATGGCCGCGCCGCAGACTGTGCGTACAGCGCGCGCGTACACGAACGAGAAAAGATGTGCGGGAAATCGGCCATGCGAAAAGGAATCCTCCAACCGACCGTGTCCGATGGTGAACGCCCCAACTTTTGAAGAGGAGAGTGAGAAGAAAGAAAGAAAGAAAGAAAGAAAGAAAGAAAGAAAGAAAGAAAGAAAGAAAGAAAGAAAGAAAGAAAGAAAGAAAGAAAGAAAGAAAGAAAGAAAGAAAGAAAGAAAGAAAGAAAGAAAGGGAGTACGAATGCGGCAGGCTGAGACGACGCCCGCTCGGAGAAAACGGGCATAGATTTATTTTCAATTTTTTTCCTGAGAGATTCGCTCCCTAGAGCGCTCGTGCGTGGCTTCTTTCTTCGAGCCATCCATCCATCCATCCATCCATCGAAGTGCAAGCGAAGCGGTGCGCGTCTCTGTATAAAGTGTAATGCCTTTGCACACATGGCGTGGTCGTGTATGTATAGGCGACCTGCTTCGCATGCCACGCGTGGCCAAGTTTCTGAAGCTCTCGGCTTCGATGGCCCCGCGAAGTCGCCGACAGCCGATCTAGAAATTAACGAGGCCTTGTACATCGATGGTCATATTGCCCGTCCGCTAACAAAGCTGTGCGGATCCGTGTACGGTGAACGCCGAGAAGAAAAAAGCGTTCAATTGAAGAAAGGTGTTTTCACTTCGTTCGCTCTTATTAGTCTCGTTGCACTGCTTAGACGTAATACTGGAGTAATTTGACTCCTTTTCTAGCAAGAGTGTAGCGTCGGATTCACTCCCAGAGGGAAAATTTCATCAGGCGCAAGATGCTAACAGTCTTTCATACGAATAAGGACATTACGTGCGTAATATTTTTTTTTTTTTTTACTGTGTTCTGGATGGAATCGGTTTCCTCTAAAGGGGTATTCAGACGGGGGAGAAATGCTCGGGGGAGACGAGGGGATTGTGGATCACGTGACCGCGACGTCACGGATTAGCGAGTGGGCGTGACCCCCCGATCCTCCTCGGGGGAGACGGGGACCTTTTCCCCGAAAGGACAAACAATCCCCCGGCGGTGGGGGATATAGCGAAATTACGAGCTCTTGTTTGGCCACATTGTTGCACTTGCTCCTGCAAAGAGCGGCAGCGGGTGTACAGTCTGCAGCTACATGGTCGTCTGCAGCTCGTCGTCAGCAGCTCGTCAAAAGGGTGGTGCAAGCCACCAGAGTAGTCTAGTAACACTGGTCTCCCCCTCCGTTCGCCTCGTCCGTGTGAGTGGGGGGCACCATAGTGGGGGGCATTTGTGGAGACTTCTCCTCGCGAGCTGACGTCACTAGGCTCCGCCTTTAGCTCCCGAGCATTTCTCCCCCGTCTGAATACCCCTTAACGTGTGCACTTTAGACGAAATTGCAAGAAAAGTCGCGTTGCTTAGACTTGCGTGGTCTTTCAGTATCAAGGCAGTAAACTTAAGATTTTTATTATTTTTTTTTTGCTTATGGCGAGTATTTGTGAACGAGAGAGAGATAATAAAGTTTATGGACTTTCGCGTGAGAGAAAGAGATAGGGGCGGAGTAAGGGAGGACTCTGAAATCTTTCGCTCACATAAAGCTTTTTTTTTTTTCATCTAAAACCTAAATACAATATGACGTTGATGGTACGACGGCAAGATGATGGCGAAGCCCAAATGAAAAAAAAAAATTGTTTAAGGATTATTTCATTCTGTGAAGGTGGACGAGCAGCGAAGCTGCTTGTAGTACATTACACAAGGCTAGAGAAGGGTAAATGTATCTATTTTCCTTATTTAATGATGTATGGTGACCATAGCTTCGAGATTACTGTGACATACACTGATTTACTCTGTTACAACCTGAGACAGAGTCTTGGCCAAAGACGTTAACTCTATATGCATGATCGCTGTTGAGTAACTTAACTGAATTGCAGTGGGGCTCAAGCCGTTGCACAGCGACTGCAGAATACATATATAGAATGATACGAAATTTTGAGCGCAAATAAACGACACAGCTAGGACGAAGAAGAGAAACACACACCACAAGTGCTGTTTAATTCCTTCTTCGTCCTGCGTCGTTTATTTGCGCTCAAAGTTTCATATCATAATGCGATACCAACTAGCCCACCTATAGCTATCCTGTTACTATAGAATGCCCACCGCGACCCGGATAGGCGTTTTCTGAAGCCTATCAGAAAACTATCATCATCATGAACGGGTATGTGCCACAGAAATCGGCCAAATCCCACTACTCACCGCAGGTTCACTAAGAGAGAGAAAGCTATAGAAAAAAAGAGAGAGAGAGAAATAAATTTGTGAATAAAGACATAAAAAGATAGAAAGACAGAGAAAGATGCAGAAAAGGAGAAAAGAGAGAGAAAGAGAAACACAGAAAGAGAGAGAAAGAGATAGAAAAGAAATAGAAAGATCAAGAGAGAAATAAAGAGAAAGAAAGATAAAAAAGCAGAGAGAAAGAAAGGGTCGTTCTATGAGAGCTGCGAACACTCGGTTCTGGAGTTTGGGCATCCGTGTCGTGACTAACCTAGCTAAAGCTTATAGCAACAACCTAGAAACAACCAGATTAGACTTCAGAATCGTCCACTTTCGCTGTTTCAAGCCTTGCGCGACTTAATGCAAGTTTTTGCAATTAATACTATTAGTGATGCAGAACTATCGATAGTACTATCGACACTATCAAGAGTTCAGTCACTATCGAACTATCGATGGTAAAAAAAAAAAAACTATCGATAGCGTTATCGATAATAAGTTTGACAGTATTACCACGCTAGTATAAAATCGACCGCGCGAAGTTATTGCAGCATAAACTTGGTTCCCCAAGTGTGTGGAGCAGCAAGAGCAAGATGAAGGGCAAGAATGTTGACATGCTTGCGCTACGTCACCAGAATTCTTGGCTGACACACGGCAATTAAGTTGAATTATTCATGCGTACAGGAAACGAGATCGTTAGATTTGACGGTGCTGTGCGGCCTCAAATTTATATTACTTTGTGTGATTTCAAAATAAATATATCAAGAACTAAGTTTGTTAATTGTAGGGTCACTTTTGAATATGAATTTATTCCAAGGCATATATATTCCTGCATTTTGACTGTTGAAATAATTTTTAGTTCTCCTTAAAATTGCTCATTAATTAAGTAAATGGAGTATTGCTGATAGTCTATCGCAAATGCTTTTTGGCAATATCGCCGGCCAGACACAGAATAATTATTCACAGCACTATATTGATAGCAATGTAAGGTAGTAATACTACCTATATACGGTACTATCGATTGCACTATCGACATTTTATCGATACGTATACTAGATCGATAGTTCAACAAAAACTATCGATTCCATCGATAGCCGATTTGCTGGTAGTTTTGCATCACTACTGGACAGGCCTTTTTTTTATCGGGTTGCGGAACGGCGATATGAGGTGACCAAAACTACACTTTGCTGGTGAGAAACTGACCGACCAGACGAACCAAACTACAAACCCTGTAAAAGCAGAAATACTGGTATATCAGGCATACCAGGAGCACGCTATACTAGTATCAAGTATATAGCGCGCTCAGGTAAAAACTCTGTGGAAGAAAAGAAACCATATATAACCTTGCAATGTCCTGAGTTCCACATCAAGAACATTCAGAGCTTCTTGCTAATTTCTGTTTCTGGTCAGGGAGAGTAAATTTCTACAGAAAAAAAGAAAGCAATGTTATTTCATTCCGAACTTTAACGTTACGCTCTTGAATTAGTCAGCTGGTCTACCGGACAACCTAAAAATTCAAACTGTCTAGCAGCTCATATCAAAAGTGATTAGCTGTGCTCACACATTCCCCATGAAAAACTCCGAAGTATCAAAACGGCGTGACATCTATTATACACTGGGCATTACAGGGACCTAAAAATATTAACATGTCCTATTTTTTATAGCTCCCACTTACAAAGTTAATCGGGGTTGATGCGCGTTGATATCATTTCCCATATGGGATCACGCAGAACCAGCGCAGAAAGGTTTCGGTTTCGTTTGCCCATAGTTGCTCGGCGCTTTTCATCACGAACGAGGTGCGTTGATGCTGAAGTCAGATGGCGCTTCTGTAGAAAGCATCAAAATGGCTGTCTTTGCGGCTGTTAGGGAGTGCCGAAAGTTACTGGGACAGTAGTTAAAGGCTGGCGTTTTTCCCTCGCTGAGGTTTGTAGCTACTTCCGAGTCATACTCAGAGCGAACTACTTTCAGTTTACACACATATCTTGATTCCGCGAGCCTTCGCTAAGTGTTCTTTAATTAGAGATGGCATCTATGATCATGGGGCAAGGAAACTCCGGAAACAAGTAGTACCCCCAATGTTTTCTCCGGCGTGTTTCGTTCTCGATATGATGTCATTTGTACTGTGTCAGTTAATAAACTATATTTAAATGTAAATGTGTCTTTTAAGCGTGGTGACGAGAACCGCAAATCGCACAAAGTTTGTGTCCGCTTTACGCCTTGCGAGCGCTACCCGTACCGCACATGCCGTACGCGTTTGTCCGTGGCGATTGGGCAAGTGTGATTCGGAAGCTGACTAAGCCGCCGTGTATCATCTTCCGGCTGGCTGGAAAGATATATGTATACATAAAAACGATAACGCTATGCCCCGCCCTTCTCAAGTGCGATAGCCACGCTGTCACAAACATCGTGAGACGTAGCGCGATGTGCGTCCACCTCCGGAATACTCTACCGTCGAGTGTGAAATTTCGAAGTGTTTAGAGGAGCTTGCAGAATACGTTGAAAGAGAATTCACTCGCTTGGCGTCGTGTAACTATGTCGCAGGACGCGGGACAACCCAGCGTCGGCAGCGGTGAAGAGTCGGCCGAGCAGAGGACCGAAACTGCTGCCACCGACGCAACAGGCAAAACCATGGCAGCGGAGGTGACACTCGCCGACGCCTTGTCCAACGTCGATGTGTTGGACGAGTTGCCGCTGCCGGATCAACAGCCCTGCATCGAAGCCCTGCCTTGCAGCATAGTCTATCACGCCAACTTCGACACGAATTTCGAAGACCGAAATGCATTCGTCACGGGAGTCGCCAAGTACATTGAAGAAGCCACCGTCCATGCCGAGCTTGTAAGCTTGTGTACCGCAGTTCTGCATGCCGTGTTCAGCTTCAGCTCTGTAAAAGCATAAACCGAGAGTATATGCCAACCGAATGTAGGTCGCTTAATTAGCGTTTGCGTCGTGATCGTTCGTGCGTCCACGCGTTTCCTTGGTGCGAATGACTCGGACAGATATTGAGAACAGATTGTGTAAACGATGATATCAATACTTAATATTTTAATGCTTTCAAGGATGCATCTCATCTATTCGTATGTTGCTTAGGGGGAAGGACTACTGTTAATGAAAACGCCCTTATGTGTAAAAGTTGCATGGAATTTGTGAACAAATATAATGCAGCTTAATATATACTGATGAGCTATTTGGTGACCCATGGTGCTGATGAAGCAGCACACAAAAGACGTTCACACACACATAAAGAAAAATGCACACACGCAGGCACAGTTGCAGACCAGTGCTTTTGTGTGCATCTTTCTTCGTGTATGTGTGAAGATGTATTTTGTGTGCTGCTTCATCAATACCGTGCTAACATTTAATCACATGGCAGACACAATAGACATACATTGCATTTGAGGTACATTAATGCATCGTAAACCAGTTAACTAAACTGACAGTGAAGAGCACAGAAGGTTCATAATGTAGGAAAAACTACAATACCCGCAATTTATCCATGCAATGCCATATGACGATGGCCAGTGTGGTCTCCACAAAATTTCTTCGTCTTCTTTTTTTTTTTCTGTCTTAAGAAGCAAGCATTTTAGAACACTATGTGGCTTGTTACACACACTCATAGGACAGAGCAAAAGGCAACAACATATAAGTATTTTACGTGCATGCTGCAGCTGATGTATTTCCATTCCTTCTTAGTGGTGGGCTCTAATTCTAGCTCTCTGTTAGTCCAGTAACAGGCAGACATTGATTTCTGACTTATCTCCGTAAACTCTAACTCTTTTAATACAGTAGACTATAATCTATAAACTTATCATTGAGTAGCTGGGATCTAGCAACATACTTGTAATTGTGAGCATCATCTTCACGAGGGCCACAGCACTGTAATTGAATTTTTCTGCAACATGGCTAAAGATGTCAATCTCAATATAAAGGTTCACACAATCTTGTGGATTTTTCCGAAGTATTCATGGCCGTGTTTGTCACTAAGCTGCTGTACGAAGTGTGTCATCCTAACCTAGTTCGCTGGATGGCTAGCTTTCTTTCTAACCACTTTAAATATGTGTACTGTAAGTCTTGTAGCTCATCTATTGGTCATGTGTCATCTTGTATGCTGTATGTCACTTAAAACATAGTCCCTACACACCTTATTTTACTTGTCGTACTACACCTGCTTATGTAATTACATAACATTAACCGAACTTTCATGTACAGATAGCTCTCTCACCAATCCAAGATTTTTCAAAACTTCAACCTAAAAGCAAAACTTATGAACACAGCTTTTCACTTTAACTATATAATTCTGGAACACTTTTTCAGGAGATCTTGACTTATTGTCATTGCCTGATTTCTTGTTTACACAGGATGTACGATATTTTCCCCACTCTTGCAATACCCTTTGCAGGGATGCACTGCATATAAATATGGAAGCTTTTATGGCCATGTCTGCAGCAATTATCCATTTTAATTTCCTTTTCAGACACCACTTCTAGTGCTTCATTTAGTTTTGCCTAGTTTGCAAAACACTATATCCATGCAACTTTCTACAGAAACGATAATATAAGAACATCAACAGTTTCATGCCTAACATACATGGAAAGCACCTATCTAGCCTCTTAAAAAAATACGCCTGATGCAAAACATAAAAAAAAAAACAAGCTGAAATAAGTAGACCAACCACACAATGACATGCTGCTGAAACTGAGTGCAAACTGCCAGCCAAATTACACAGCTAATTTTACTAACACTTTATTCATATTATTCAGGAATTGCTGCAAATTCTTCCAAGGCATATACCGAATGCTTTAGATTGTTTTTGGCGCATGTTTGTTGTCACTATTCTTGTGTTTTACCCAGCTTGATGGCTTATGGTACTATGTTTAATCATTAAGCATGAGGGTGCAAAAACACCCATGTGCTTAAATTTCAGTGTTAGCGGTAACGCATTACAAATAATGCCATTACCGGTAACACGTTACTGACTGGTAGTTTAGTAATGTACTCGTTACCATTTTGTAATTACAATGGGTAACATACTTACATTAACATTTTTCGGTAACGTGAGGTTCATGTTACTCGTTACTTTTTATTCCAATTATCCCAGGAGTCTTACACAAAACTGCTTCGTCTCATAGGCCCCCCATTCCCAGAGCTATCCTTATGCAGCAGCGTACTGCTATCGGCCTGCCAGGTGTCGAAAATAGGAGTATCATCTAATGCATCCGTTGAGTGCCTATTTACTGTAGCTGTGGACGTATTCACTAAGAAGCGAGGCATGCTGTCCAATGGCAGCTTAGAAATTGAGCTGTTGCTTAAATTCTACTAGTTGTAGTTGTCAGCAAGTTGTCTCTGCAACACTATAGCACTGTTTATCAGTTCTGTTTTCAAAATAAAATTTGCTTCTATCTGCTTTTAGCTGCGGGTATACGTTTCTCGTTGTAGAGTTCCTGAGCTAGCGAGGCTGACCTTGAATGCCTTCGCATAAGCACTCTCAATTTTGATGGCAGTTATTAAAGGGGCAAAAGTGATTTCTGCTGCAGATATTTTTTTCCGGGACTATGCAATTTAAGGATTTCGGGCTTTTTATTCCTACAAGATCTGTGCAAATGTTTTTCTACGCAAGTAGAAATACGCCATTGGGGTTACTGTTGCAAGATTTGTTGAGAGATCAGTGATGTTTTCTTTCCGAAGAGCGTTGTTGATGAAATCTCATTTTCTGTTCACTGTCACTTTGAGAAATGGCTTTACCATGTGCCACGGAGCTATAAGCCATCACATGCAACTCTACAGTACGCTATAATATTGCTAAAGTTCAGCACACTTGTGCAAATTGCAGTGAGGGCACACTGATTCAAGTTTTTGACCCTGGAGTAGAACAGGGTCACAGGAACTGAACAGGGAACAGGAACTGAAGTTTGTGCTATTTAACTGTTCAAATGGAGTACCAACTAGCCCAAACACGCACCTTGCTGGAGTAGAAGTAGCGTGCATTACTTTTTTTCGGTAATGGTAACGGTAATGCGTTGCCTTTTTTTTTTTGTAAGCAACGTAGGGCAGTAACGCATTCCTTTTTTGTTAGCGTAATGAGTTACGTATTTAGTTACTTTTTGTAGGTAACGCATACAACGCTGGTAGATTTAGGTGCTCGTTAAAGAACGCCAGGTGGTCATAATTAATCTGGACCCATCGACTGCTGCGTGCCCCTTCCTCATATTGAAGTTTTGGCGCATAAAATCCCAAAACTTAACCTTTTGTGTTTGATGCATTTTGTTAGCGTGTACGTGCACTGTACCAGATGGGTATCTGGCTGGCTCTCTGTTATGTGTGCAACTTTCGTATTTAAATGACACATCAGTATTTTTGTTGCCACACTTCTCTGCCTCAGCATAACACAACTCGTTCCTTTCAAACTTCTGCAGAATGAAATGCTTGAGCAAGGACAAGAGCATGCGGTCATGCTTTATACGTGGAGGTGTTGCTCACGTGCCATTCCACAGGTACAAACTTTGCTTTGTCTTGTTTTTGAGTGCTTTGTCGTTTGCGTGACTCTAATCTTGTAATTATTTTGCACTTTTCTTTTTTAGCCTAAGTCAAATGAGCAACCAAATAGGGTAGAGATCTATGAAAAGACAGTCGAAGTACTCGCACCCGAGGTGAACAAGCTGCTCAACTTCATGTACTTTCAGGTAAGACGTCAAAAGCGCTTTATTTACATCACATGCATTGCTGATGACATTTTTTAAACAATTCCCATTGAACTAGATCACGTCAACTTGTACTTTTTATGGACCTGTTCACTCAAGACATTGTAGGTTTATGAGACGAAGACATTTAGGAATGGCTAGGCAATAATTTTGTTTTTCAGTATTCTATACTAGTATTTAGAGTGTTTCTATGTACAAGCTGTACATTAGTAAACAAAAGGATGACGCAGTGCAACGTTGGGAGGGGAGGCAGGAGGAGCAACTCCAGATTCAGTTTCACTGTCTGCTTTCTTTTTTTGTGACAGCCATTAGCAGTTATCGTTCTGAAACCTATGTACGGTGCTCTGATATCTAGGTTCCCGAATTTTTAACTTCAGCGTTGGTTGTCTGGACCTGTTTTGGCTCTCCTGACATATTTCACTGTCTCCGATTGCTCGTCAATGCATATATTTTTTGACAAAGCTGAGCTGTTGTAGTATACCTTGTTAAATAAATTCCAGTTTTTTTTCACATTCTTTGAAATCTGTCACAAAAGAGTAGTTTCAAATACACTTTATCATTGTGACTGCTTTTAAAGTCTGATGCCACAAGGGCGAATGTATCGTGTTTCATATTTTAAATTTGATTCTTTCCAAATATGATTTCAGGGCAAGAATAACTATTCAAGAACCATACAAAGAATTGTCAATAGAGTGCAACTGAACAATCCAATCTTCTGATTAGTTTATCACTAAATAAATTGTGACTTGACTACCATTTAATTGTTTTTTAGTGTGAATATACTCTCCTAACAAGAAATGAAAATGATCAAGTTATTTTTCAAGAGGTGGAATGGTGCTTCAGCCTTTGGGGGATAACGTACTATTTTTTTTTCCCGCTGTAAAGAGGTCCTTTTATGGAACCTTTTTGCTTAACATCTGAGCCCACGATCTCACATTTGTTAACATTTTACAGATGCTTATGTCTGGTGGTGTAGTGGCATAATACATGGGCATACTGCTCAGTTTTTGCTTGGAAGTGCTTCTTTTGCTACAGCATTAGAGGCCACTTTGCTCTGCTTGAATGAAGGGTTAGCAGAAAATGCAACATCCAACTGCGCTTTCAGAGGAGGGCCATTGACCGGTTCACAGCTGAGGTTAGGAGGTTGTGCCATGCCGAAAAACGGAAAGACTTCGTCTCGGAAGCCTACCTCTTAACCCTTGGCAAGTTCATCAATATGTTCGCTGTGCTGGATGAGCTGAAAAACATGAAGTCAAGTGTGAAGAATGACTATGCAACTTACAGGAGGTACGTTTGTCATTAGTAGTTGCTTTAAATGTGCACATTTACAGCATTATGTCTCTTATGGGCACACATAGTTTTAGATGCTCATAACCTGTGCAGTGGTGCCTTGGAATGATACAGATGGAAATAGTTATACATGTGTTCTAATGCAAATTTTGAGTGTCTCACTCTCTTAGATAGTAAAGGATAACGAAAGTAATGAAATCCTCCTCCACACAGAGAAAACATCTTATTCTTGATATTCTTTTTGTTCAATTGAAAGACTTGAAATTCATTTCGTGCTGTGTTTGCTGGCAAAACGCATCAAGTACCATCATGCGCATTATTCTCAAACTACTCGTGGAGATTAAACTAACATTTCATTGTTTCCTTTTTTCTTATGAGTTGTACTAATTTGCAATTGTATAAACATCTTTTGAAAGAGAGAGAGAGACTCTTCATTGGAAAAAGATATTTGTTGGTTGGGTACCATGTCATTGTTTTTTGTTTTTCTCTGTTTCTTGTTTTCTTGTTTTTTCTCCATTTCAAATTCTATTGGTTAGACTCAAGGCTCCGCTCAGTACTATCAAAAAAAGCTTTATATATAAAGTTTATAAAATGTGCCTTACAGGGCAGCCCAGTTCCTGAAAGTAATGGCTGACTCTCAAGCGCTTCAGGAGTCGCAGAACCTGTCCATGTTCCTTGCGACACAGAACAAGATACGGGATACGCTCAAGGAGACTCTGGAAAAAATTGTTGGCTATGATGACCTCTTAGCAGACATTGTCAACATCTGCGTCCAAATGTACGAGACCAAAATGTACATGCTGCCTGCAGAGAAGCACATGCTAGTTAAAGTGAGTACACCATACAATGGTCACTGGATTTTTAAAGTAAGGACTGATGCTCTGAAACTTCTGTTTATGAAAATTTATCATTGGCACTTTCGTCTCTTCCTGTTTAGTCCCATTAAATGAAATGAACCGGTCCCATCTTTTTTTTTTTAGCCTAGCCTAGCCTAGAAAGCATGTGTGAATCAATGTGTGAATCCTGTTCCCTGCCAGAACGTCATTGATGTCCTTTTTGTTATGAAGTGAAAGAATTTCCTAGGTGCCAAGCATGAACTGTACAGTCAGTGGGAGGTCATTGCATTGTTTCGGTAGCCCAGAAATTGGCCCATTGTGGTGGGGTGCTTGTTAAGCTGCAGTAGCGGCCATCTCATTGCCGACTTTTGTAGGGTTACCTTACAGCATGTTGTTGGCACGTATCCATAGGTGTTTTGTGTGCAAGATTGGCACTGAAAGTATTGCTCCACCAGCACTGCTCATAGCTAATGTGGCGTACGAGTATTCTTTTAACTGCAGAAGTCAAATATGCAGGCTTAGGTTGCAACTAGCCTGTAAAATATTATATGCAGTGAGCGAAAAAACAATTCTGAGATACTGGCTTTTTGTTGTCACACCCATATCAAGAGAGATCATATAGCTTGATGAAATATTTCAATAATGTGCACTACATTCTATTTCTCTTGCTTCCTTTTGATATGTGTGGGTACGAGCAAAGCACAGGTTCCTAGTTGGCAAATTTATTTCGTACATTTTGTTGTCAGTGGCTGTTTCGAGAAAACTGCTTGCAAAGCTTTCATGGCTTCCTTTGTTTCCTGTGCTTAGGTGATGGGATTTGGTCTCTTTCTAATGGACGGAGAGGTGTGCAACATCAACAAACAAGACCAGAAGAAACGGATAAACATCAGCAAGATTGATAAGATATTCAAGGTCAGATTTTAATCTGTACCCTACATGCATTCTTTAGGGCCTGGCCACACTGCGCAGCCCATTGACACAAGATGATGTATTTCGCAACAAGTGTTGTAAAGGATTGGTCTTACCATACTAGTGTCTTCATTGTTTATGGTAGTTATGGGCAACCCATTTAATCCCTTTTAGGCACATTACGACATTAACCAAAGCCAGTGGTGTTGCGAAAATTTATGTTGAATGCCTAAGGTTTTCCTATTGTTTTTTACTGTTGTCAGTGAACATTATGGTACTGGTAGTTTTGCCGATGTAAGTTCTCAGCTTCACTCTGAACTATTTTGGCAATATGCCATAATCAAATACAGCTGAACAAAGAATTGTAAGCCTCGGTGTTTTTTTTTTTCTGTTCCACAACAAAGAGTAGTATTTTGTTCATGCCCGTGCTCCTCGCTGTAGGCTCTGGAGATGGTGCCACTGTTTGGAGACATGCAGATAGCACCATTCCACTATATCAAGTGCAGTCCGCACTATGAGGCATCCCGGTGGCCATTGGCCAGTTCGAGCAGCCCCAGCCCTCAGTCCGACCTGCTGCAGCATCTGCCAGCCATACGTGACGACTACGAACGCTACATCAGCGAACTCGCACGTCACAGCAACGAGGTTGGCTTCTTTTCGTTCACTCTGTGCAGTGCCCTTTCTTGTGCTGCAGTGCTTTAGCAAGATTGAAATGTTTATTTGGTTCTTAGATGAAGACCACATGTGTGTGTGAAATCTGGTGGCTGTGATGACTTACATGATAGTGCATAGCATTGGCCACGTTTCATGGAAGGCACAATGCATAACCAAGCTGTGATTAATGCACGGCCATACCCTATAACACACTGTGGCCTTGAGCACTGCTTATAAATAAATAAGCAAGTGCTATATGGAATATTAAGCCTGCCTTCCTGCTGAGTGGTCGTTGCTGTGGTTGTTGGTGGTGGTGGTAGGTGCGGTTAGAAAAGAACTCTAAATATTTTGATAGTAAAAGGGCTTTATGTATACAGAAGGGATTTAATTGAATGTCATTGAGCTATAATGTGCATATGTTTTTCCCCACATTCTTTAATATTATTGTGGTCTCGGGAAAAGCATTTTTTTTTAAAGCCCTTCAAGACAATCTGAATATTATTTCAGGTTACGACAACTGTAAAAGAAACACCACGAACTGATGCAGAGAACAAGGAGCTCAATGACCTAGCTCTTAGGGGCCTCCAACTCCTGTCTGACTGGACAACTCATGTCACGGAGCTCTACTCGTGGAAATTGATGCACCCTACTGACCCACATCAGAACAAGGAATGTCCGCAGGTTAGTATTTCTCTTCTGGCTGCACTTAAAAGCTTACCAAGGTGCAGCAAGATGTTTGGCCTTCTGTTATCGAAGTTGTGTGTTGTATAAAAAATTCACCGACGATTACGATACTGCCTAATGCGAATTCTTAGCGCAGCTTTGTGTTGGGGCAAGGCCAACTGTGTTTGAAGTTTTGGCTTTCCGCAAGGTACCCATTTTTATGAAATAGGACAGCACCCACTATGCCATTCTGTGTCTTTCTGTGGATAAGCGAGGTACCGCTACACATCTATAAGGTATTACGTGCACTTTGTTGATGATGCATGTGGTCGATGACAATGAAGAATTATGGCTGAGCACTTTGCAGTGGTTGGGAAGCATTAAACCACAAACTCGTTGCACAGTTATCATTGTGTCATGACTGGTTGTATTTTTACTCTTCTGCCTCGCTATATTACATAGGTTAACGCAATTCCTTGCCGACATGATGCCTGTATAAGGTCTTCTTGCAAATGAGTTTCAAGCACGAGCGTGGCTCTGTGGTAGAATAGTACTCAACTACCACGCAGGGGGCCCGGGGGCAAATCGCATTCGATCCTAGGCATTTTTTTCTCATTTTATTGTTTCATGTCTATCGGTTATGCCACCGACGGTGACGTTGACGCCGCTCATCGCAGGAATGGGCACCTAAGAGCTGCGCTCTAAAACTTATAACTCCTTGACCCTTTCTCTTTAGGCATTGATCAACTTGTATCTAGCAGTTATCTCAGTTGTACCTAGCAACTGTCTTAGTAAATGAGCTTGCATGATAATCCTGTTGACAACTTGTGAGTTGGTGGTCTTGTTGATTGAACATGTTAGGAGCACCAGCTCCTGTCATATCACTAAACCCTTTTAATTGCTTGTGACAATCAACTTTTTTTTCTTGTGTCTTTGAGTTTCCTGTGCTTATGCATGATATTAAGCATCCTGTGCCCCCGTCATTCTTTTTTTCTGGCTGCAGGAGGCTGAGGAGTACGAGCGAGCCACACGCTACAACTATAACGAAGAAGAAAAGTTTGGCTTGATCGAAGTGATAGCCATGGTAAAAGGACTACAGGTATGCTCCTATACGTCCCCATTGTTTTCTTCTTCGTCAAAAAAAATGCATTGCACATTTTTTAACATTGTATCTCATTATTTTCTTGATAACATGCTGTGCATGTAGTACAGAGGAAATAGTCCAGCTGTGAAAAATTGTTGGTTGCAGTTAGCATCACCAATAGTCTCAGCATTGCTGTTGACACTATTCACTTAACGTAGGTGTTGATAATACTCCGTCACATGACATGTCAGAGTAGTAGTCCAGTCGGACTTATATTGTTGACTGTTTTGTACTGTGCTAGGTTATCATCCCTAGCTGTTTTGATACATTTGGAGTTCAAGTTCTCTTGAATCAGTGCCAAAGTTTCCACCTGGGTATTCTTTCTTCGACCTGAAATTTGTCATATGCCAGAAGATATGCAGATGCACTTCACTAACTACCGCTCCTTCTTGGCCACCAGGTTCTCATGAGTCGAATGGAGACAGTCTTCACAGATGCCGTCCGGCGACATGTGTATTACGAACTGCAGGGATTTGTGCAGCACACTTTGCGAGAACCGCTGCGGAAAGCCGTGAAGAACAAGAGGGACCTCGTCCGCAGGTGTGATAGCCTTCAATATTTACTTTTCTAAAATTGAACTGAAATTTGCTTTTGTGGGCACTGTTGTAATATCTGAATAGCAAGTTCAAGCTTTGTTGCTGCATTCTTGGATGGGGTCACACGAATACAGTAAGACCATCGCATTTGCAGAGATTCAGATTTGGTGTTGGGCGACAGTGTATCTTGCCATGTTTCTTTCTTTTTTTTGCCATGGCAAAACTGAATTTCAAGAAGTTGATCACTCGGAGACATTGTAATTCATAAAAAACACACAGCAGGTATTAACGCAGAAGCACCACTTATCTTTCCAGAAGATTCATGCTTGCTACATGGGTGTATTGCTAGGAGCTTGGACGATGATTGCATAAACAACACCTTCTCATTGCTTCTCATTAGGCTTGTGCGAATATTCGAGTACTTCGAATATTCGAACGAATATTACAGTATTCGAATTCGCTTCGACACGAATTTAAATTCTAGGAAATTTCTAAGTATTCGAAATGAACGAATAGACATACCGTATTTACTCGAATCTAACGCGCACCTTTTTCCCGGTAAAACGAGTCCAAAAATCGCATGCGCGTTAGAATCGAGTACCGAAAAAAAAAAAAAAGAAACTTGGTTATTATATTGCCATCGGCATTTCAAAACGGCTGCCTCCTACGCGCCTTGGTTGTCTGTCGTGTGCTGAGGAGATTGTCATCCCGTTCTGCGTTCGCATCGATGGCATGGAAGTGCCGACTCCAAATACTCGACGAGTGCACCACGATGCCGCATTTAAAAGAATAGTTATTACATGTGCAGAGACTGACGGAAATCGGGCCGCATCACGGTCGTTCGAAGTTCCCGAAACGTACGTGCGAGACTGGCGCAAACAGTAGCAGAGGTCTTTTTACAGCAAAGCTTCACGAAAAGGTTTCAGTGGACCAAAGCAGGGCCGGTTTCCCGAAATCGAAGAGCGTTGACAGCGACAAGGAGTTGTCCGACAGCGACGAGGACTGATCCATTACGCGACTCGTATCGCCGCCGTAGTGGTGGTGACAGTTTTAGCGGCAAGGCCCGCTTTTTGACTTTGTGTTTTACTTTTTTTTAAACTTTAGTTCTTTAAAACCCAAATACTTGTTCTTCTGTATGTGCGAAGTCTGACTCCTACGGACATTTTTGTTCTTTTCTCTCACGAAAAATGGGTGCGCGTTACAATCGATGTATTACCCTTTTTTTTTTTTGTCGCAGAAAACGGGTGCACGTTACAATCGAGGGTGTGGTAGAATCGAGTAAATACGGTATATGAACTGCATGTAACCCCCTGTAAAGGTTGTTTCACTGCAGTGAAAGAGTACTATACTGTGAGTACACCTATTCAGGGGAAATCCGCACTGCCGCAAAGCCACACTTCGAGGTTAAATGCACATATATTACCCTCACATCGATTCATTATTTTTTTTTTAAGTTTAAAAGCTTGTTATACCGGCTTATATGCTCTAAGTATAGTAAATTTTAAAATGTAACATATTTTACAGGTTGTCACTTGCATTCTACCGAAAGTGAAATCCTGCTACTACCTAAAGTTGCTTCCACTTTCCTTTGAACCAAAAAGAATGACATTTGCATATGCCTTGTTTCAACTTTTAAAAATATTGTGCAGGTTAGTTGGGTCATGACAGATATGCTCATTTTTCTTTATAATGTGGGATATATACTATTCCAATTCGCTTCGAAATTATTCGACCAAATCACTGTTCGCTTCGAATTCGCTTCGGAACTAAAATTTACTATTCGCACAAGCCTGCTTCACATGCTTCTCATTGTGCAGCATCATCATGTCTGTTCGAGAGACGTGTGCTGACTGGAAGCGTGGGACGGAACCCAACGAGGACCCAGCTCTCAGGGGGAAGAAAGACCCTGACAATGGATTTGACATTTCTGCACCGCGGAGAAATGTTGGCCCTTCCAGCACACAGGTCTGATCCTTTCCATACTGCCTAACATGCAGCTTGTTTATAATAATATATAACATAAAATAGAGAAGTAAAATCATTAATCGGATAACTTACTTCATCAAATGTTTTAGGGCTGTGTATCTGAAGGGCAAAACAGCACTTTGCTGTTCATGTTGGGGAGATATGTTGTTGTTAGCTTGATAAAGCCTCTACAGCCTTGTTTAACCCTTTGAGACGCTATGTACACAATTGCGTACACCACTTGTATTTGCTATTTGTATCAACCAGGGGCTAAGAAAGAGCAAAATATATTGAGCTTTGGAAGAATTGAACCTCCTGCATAATAAATTTGTCTTCATTTATAACTTCATTTCACAGTGTACTGTTGCATATGGTCACTTTGCTGAAGGCACTACCACATTCAACGAGTCGTTCGATGTGCCACATCCTGCGAGCCATGTGAAATGTCTAATTTTTCTTTGCTCAAAATGGACATAACGAAGAATGAATTTGCAATATATTTCTAGCCTGACATGTCATTCTATTTATGCCAGAAGAGAGCATGATTGACTTCAGGATAGATATTTAATTACAACTTAATTAGGATTAGTTACTATAAGAGACATAAATGAGGATATTATGACATTATTTTTGTTGCAGTAGAATACTGAGTGCCTTTAAATAATGTATCGATTTGACAAATTTACAGGCAGTTCTTCATAGGTGGCGTCTGAAAGGGTTAAAGGCATGAGGGGCACAGGGCTCCCAAAGGACTGGGTTTAGCGTGTTCTTCTCACAAGCAGAGTTGCTCTGGGGCATGCGCTTCTGTTCCTGCGATATCATCTGGGTTCAAACTTTACAAAGACTCCGGAAGAAACTTTTGCAGAGACTCTGGGATGAATGCAGTGGAGGCAGTAGTCTATTAGTTCCAGTAATGCGCAATATCAACTGCATAATGTTCTAAAAAAGTTTAACACAGCCATCTACTCTTATAGTGAAACACCTCATGACTTCAGACTGCTAACACATTGATGAATGTTCTGCGTTATGGAAAATTTTAGGTGACCAGTATGCCTGATGCAGTTACGTAATAATGAAAGATTATTATCCAGGTCTTTATGCCAAATTTAGGCTGTTATGAAATAATGAACATTTTTGCCTAAGAGAGAATGTCCCTGTCACTGACTGTAGTTTACTGCATAAGGGGGCAGCTGGTGTGACTTGCATAGGATGTTGGCCACTTGGCAGCGTAAGCTGTCACACATTCCTTGTGCTTTTTTTGCTCCATTCCAAACATTTTCCATCGTTTGCAGTTGTACATGGTGCGCACAATGCTGGAGTCTCTGATTGCCGACAAGAGTGGTGGCAAGCGGACCCTGCGCAAGGACATCGACGGCCCCTCCCTCATGGAGATCGACAGGTTCCACAAGGGATCTTTCTACTGGAACTACTTACTCAACTTTAGCCGTAAGTTCATTGATAGCTTGGGACAGATGAAAGTGCTGCGTGATGTCGCAATAGTCACAGTATCTTGAATATCTGATGACACTTTTAAAGTGCATAAATGCAAGCATTCCCGCATTCACCAAGCTCTCTGGCGAATTGTTGGGAATCGTTCATCTCTGTGAAATCGACTGCTTGAGATAAGAGAAAGGTGGTTTGTCTGTGCAGTCAGGGAAGGTAAAAGCTACCTTAGTGTGACTGCAATTAAGATTAAAGTTCAGAGCAAGTGGAAATGGAACTGGTCAAAGGAAAAAGTGGCAGGCCACATTGTAGTGCAGTTCCAAGGTTACAGAATAGTGCAAGCAGTTTATGAGTGACATAACAAGGTGGAAGACCATCTGTAATCAATCTGTTAATGACAAAATATAGCTGACGAATTGTTGATGGCCCAATGTAGCGGCCAGCTTGGCAACTTGGCCCATCTTCGGTTGAAGAGACTGAACCTTATAACTTGCGAGAGACAGTGAAAGAAGACACAACAAGTGTACTAGTTGCATAGCCACAGGAAAGCAGTGCGGCGTATTTTGTATAGGGCTTGTTGCAGTATTTATTAGTGTCTCTTGTGGTTTGCTCTACAAGTTTTACTGAGCTGTAAATTTTCTACGATGCCTCCAGTTGCTGTTGTTGTCGTCGTGTCGCATAAGCATGGAGCATTCCCTTCCTACAGGAGCCCTTGGCCCCCAAACAAACAAATAAAAACAGCTGAGTGAGAGAGAGGGAATGATCATACTTGTCAACTCTGCACAGCCCTCACAATATCTGTTCCATGTACAGATGGACACCTCTTCAAATATTTCTACCCCTTTTTTTTCCCACTCTGATTACAGAGACGTTACAAGAGTGTTGTGACCTGTCCCAGTTGTGGTACCGAGAATTTTACTTGGAAATGACAATGGGAAAAAGAATCCAGGTAATTTACGATTGTAGTAGTTACTTATGTAGGGGTAGCACTAACAGCTATAGTATATCACATATTCATTATGCATGTTCTTGTAACAGATAAGTTAATTTATCTTGTCGATATCTTCTTGTTACTCATTGGTTCTGACCTCCTGTGGATGATTGTGTCAGCAGAAACTCACTATTTGTAGCTAAGCACTTCTTTAGATTTCCTTATTTCAGTATACATTTGTAATTCAGTGCTTCATTTTAGAAATTTGGGGTTCAAATAATTTTTACGTGGAATAATTGTGGGAGTAGTGCAAATACCAACAGCAAAGCTTAATTTCACAATACTATTTTGATCTGCTGTGTTTATGGGGGGCTGGCTAGGTGTGTAAGGTTGGATTAGCAGCCGAAGATTTTAGGTCAGGCAACTTCGATGGTGACCCGAGGAATGATCGAATCATTGGTGTTTGGCACTCAACGTATGTTAGACGTCTATGGCTGTCAGTGCCGTTAATTTAGATGTTTGCGTTTCTTCTACATGCCATCATTCGCTGTGTGTGATGCATTAGAGGATACACAGTAATCTCGAGAGGCCGACTTCAATGCTGGCTTGTGTCGGCTGATTTCAGTTCCCGATTGAAATGTCCCTTCCGTGGATCCTGACCGATCACATCCTGACCACAAAGAACCCTTCCATGATGGAGTGAGTGTCTTCACTTCTTGCTTCTGACGAAACCCTAGCTCATCTCTTTTTTTTTTCTCCTATAACTTTTTTCTTTCTAATTGTGTAAGCTGCTTTATGTCATATCTTTTCACAGAAGTAAAACACTGTTGTGGGATTTTACTGGCTGTCTATCACTGTGTGTCTTTGTGCAATGTTTGGGCTGCTTTTGGAAAAAGCATTTCCTCCTAGGATCTAGGATTTTGAATTTTCAAGGTTTACAGTCAAGCACAAAACTCTGGGCATTATGCCAGTTTCTTTTCGGTTGTGTGCGACTGCACACTGTCAACTGCTGTGACATATAGTAGTATTTTAATAATTTGAATAACACTTTGCTTACATTTCTAGTGAACATACCTTTCTTTAAAGTTGTGTGTATTGTCTTTGTGTATTGTGATCAGCGCTATGCAAACAGCCTCGTTTTCTGCTAGCAGGTGCTTCACCTAAACACTTTTCTTTGTGCTGTAAGTGATTTTGTTCCGTATAAAACTTAAGCATATGTGTAGCACGTACGCGTGTGCTAAGCGGCCATTACAAAACAACAATCTTGATCTCACTGCAAATTTCAGTGTCAACATGTCATTGTTTTTTTTGTAGATATTGCAGGGGAGCTTTCCTATTCTCCAATACAGTAATTCTAGCAAAAGCAGTTTGGGCGGATGCACCCCATATTTATTTTCTGTATGTGACACTTCGCTGCACTGAAATAAAAATCCTGTTGATATTGTCGCTGTTGTTTCAGAAGCTGAGGGATACATTATGTTCAGTTGTTTCTGTTTCAGTTGACCTTGTCTAATTTGCCACAAGTTCTTTATTTGGCACTTTTCTTTCTTTAGGTGTGTGCTGTATCCTTTGGACTTGTACAACGACAGTGCATTCTACGCCCTCACTAAGTTCAAGAAACAGTTTCTCTACGATGAGGTGGAGGCTGAAGTCAACCTGTGCTTTGACCAGTTTGCGTACAAACTAAGCGACCAAATATTTGCCTACTACAAGCACCTGGCCGGCAGGTATGGACAACTTTACTTACACGCCTTTCTTTTGAATACTGTCTTTCATCTTGGAAGAATTATTACAAAGCTTGCACCTACCCGACAGTATCTTCATCATTTTTAGAACAATAATATATTTATTTAGCTTCTTTAAGAAATAACATGCGTGTTTGAAGTCTAGTTCAATATGGTGGTTACATTTAAGCTGCAAAATACAATCTAAGGAAGGTTCGACAAAAGCACGCATTTCTGTTACTTATGTAGTACTGTTTGTTGTTCTTCGTATTCAAACGGGGTGACTTAACCATCGGTTTTCATTAAACCTGCAGCAGTATGAATGTAAACACGTTTGTGATTAAAATTTGTTTCTTTGCAATGTGGAGTTATGCTGTGAAACTGCTGCAAATGTATCCATTTATATCAACTACTAGGTTGCGTCGCATGTACGTTGCTTGTCTTCAGGGTAAATGTAAACGTTCAGCGAGATAAAAGCTTTACATTTTATATTTTCTTGAGGGAACTGGCTCGTCTCAAGCTCTAAGCAGGTCTGACATATTTTGAAGTTGAGGCGAGTAGAACTGGAGGTAATGTGTGATCTGAGCAGCACGGGCCTCCATTTTGCCGCCTGCCTTTGACCGCAGCATCCTGCTGGACAAGCGCTTCCGCGTGGAGTGTGCAAGCAACTCAACCATGTTTGCCTACCCCGTGGCCAACCGGTACGAGACTCTGTTGCGGCAGCGACACGTGCAGCTGCTGGGCCGCTCGGTGGACCTGAACCGCCTTGTTGCCCAGCGGTTGGGTGCTGCACTGCAACGAAGCCTGGAGCTTGCCGTTGCACGCTTCGAGGCGCAGGACATTACGGGTGTTGTGGTACGTCTACGCTTTACCGCTGCACTCCACCAGGCGTTGACAAAAAGGCTCTTAGTACTGCTGATCCAGAGGTCGCGGGATTGAATCCTGGCCGTGGCAGCCGCATTTCTGTGGAGGCAAGATGCTAAAGGCCCCGTGTGCTTAGATTTATGTGCACGTTAAAGAACCCCAGACAGTCAAAATTCCTAGAGCCCTCTACTTCGGCACCCGTCATAATCATATCGTGGTTTTGGGACATAAAATCCGAGCAATTATATTAGTATATCAGAGCCTCTTAGTAGAGGCCTATGTTTTTGTTGAGACATTTGTCATGGACAAAAGCACAAAGCCAAAGACATCAATGGGAGACTGGCTCTGGTTTATGGTTCACACACCATGAACGCACTTGATGACGGGCATAAGTGTAGCTGTTACACCACATTGAGTGAGTCAATTTCAAGCCGGAATTTCACTCGTGAATGTTCAACACACCATAACTTTTGTTCTAATGGGTTTAGAACATCCATTTTTGTTGCACTGCACACAGTTCCAATTCCAGATTATTGTAATATGCTGATTTAATTCGTAACTCACTCAGTTTAGAAAAAAATTTTGCTCCACACAAGGCACATGAAATATTTTGTATTTCAAAAATACACATTACACTGGAGAAATAATTGCATATTTGAAACTAGCGCACAAATATACATAAACTCTGAAAGTTTCATCAAAATCGATCAAGAAATAAAAAATTTTTTTTCAAGTGCCATGTCTCCCCTTAATGAGCTTAACACATTTACTTTTAGGCATACAACTGTCAGTGATAGGCTTGTGCAAATAGTAAATTTTAGGTTCGAAGCGAATAGTGATTTTGGTCGAATAATTTCGAATCAAATTCGAATAGTATATATCACATATTATGAAGAAAAATCAGCATATTTGTCATGACCCAACCAACCTGCACAACGTTTTTTTTTAATTATAACAAGGCATATGCAAATGTCATTCTTTTTGGTTCAAATGAAGTAGAAGCAACTTTTAAGCGTAGCAGAATTTGGCTTTCGGTAGAATGCAAATAATAACCTGTAAAATATGTTACATTTTAAAAGTTACTATACTTGGAGCATATAAGCTGGAATAACAAGTTTTTAAACTTAAAAAATGATGAATCGATGTGAGGGTAATACTATGTACGTTCATTTAACCTTGAAGTGGGGCTTTTCGGTAGTACGGACTTTCTCTGAAAAGGTGTATTCACGGTATAGCACCCCTCCACTGCAGTGAAACCACCTTAACAGGAGGTTATAAGTGGACAATATACACCTATTCGTTCATTTTGAATACTTCGAAATTTTCAATAATTTAAATTTGAATCGAAGCGAATTCGAATACTGTATTATTCATTCGAATATTCGAAGTGCTCGAATATTCGCACAAGCCTAGTCAATGATTAACAACTAAAATTGCAGCCTTTCACATAGCAGTTCTTGCTTAGTTTTTGATTCATTATGCATACAGAGGTGCTCTCTCTGATTAAATGCAGTCATTTCTCGGTGTATGAGTGCTGCATTGTAGTGTGGGAAACAATACTTGCCTGCATTTTGCCATGCAGGAACTTGAAGGCCTGCTGTCAGTAAATCGTATGACGCACAAGCTGCTGAGCAAGTTTGTCACCCTGGATGACTTTGATGCCATGCTGAGAGAAGCAAACCACAACGTCCTGGCACCGTATGGCCGTGTGTGTCTACATGTCTTTTGGGAGCTCAACTACGACTTCCTGCCAAACTACTGTTACAATGCTGCTACAAACAGGTAAGTAACTGTAGGGCCGGTTTTCGACAGAGACAAGCCAGACTGAAAAGTTTTGCTATTCACAAGTTTCCTGATTCACTAGGCAGCCCAAAAAATGTAAACTTGCATCACACCTGTAACCGGGTCTAGTTCGACTTGCGAATGAGAACTGACATGGACAAAATTTAATAAGTTATTGTTTGTCCACTTTTTCTGGAGTATCGGTATGTCAGTGACAGTGAAAGGGTTAACCGATTTCCATGTACCTCAATGCTTTTGACCGAAAAAGAAAGATTGAAATTGTCATTTCTATTTGCTTTTAGGGATGTGCCGTCAAAGTCGACATGTCTGAAAAGTGTGCGTGTAACTGTGACAACTTTCTTTTGTAACACATTCATTCTTCCTCTGCAGGTTTGTCAAGGTGAAGGACATCACCCTGACACAACCTGTGACTAGGGAAAAGATGCCCAGTGCCCAGCCTCACTACATCTATGGCACTAAGGTAGGACAAGTGCATGTGCGATGCATGAGCATGTGTTTTCACATTAGCATTCTTGTACATTCTTGTTTTCATTTACCGTAAAATCCCGAGCAAGCGCCCCCCCCTACGGTGAAAGACATTCCAACAAGATTTGGAGGGGGGAGGGGGGGCCTTGCTCGGTCACAGATCAAAACTCAATGTGGTGGCGGAACAGCCACAAAGAATAAACAATGTACATTCGAGCATCTAATGAAATGCTTCATTAAATACGCATTCATTAAATGTTTCTATTCGCCCTCGACAAGTGAATAAAAACCGTGAAAATGACAGGAGGGGAGTGGGGTGGCTTTGTTGATCATTGGCGGATATTTCAAATCTCTCAAAAAAGGGAGGCGGGCGCTTGCTCGGGATTTTACGGTACTTTTTCTCTGTTTTCATATTTAAGATGACATGCTGATGCATAGGTGATAAAACTGTGTATAACTTATGTTTTTCTTTAAATAAATCATTTGGTTGAAAGTGGCCTGCACTCTATGGCATTCCTTTCTTCGGCCTTCTCTTGTGCTGCCCTTGAAGGTAAATCCAAAGCCAACTGTAGTTCGGCTGTCAGCCTTGTTACTTTTGCTCCACCTTTCATCATTGTTTGAGTGCCAAAGTAGTTTGGGGCTAATGTACAACGAACTCTCTGCGGCACAGCTTCCAATGTACATATCGCAACTATATGGGCAGTACCAGTGCTTCGAAGTTATCATTGCGGTGTGTCTTACTGTGTTAACCCTGTGCATCTGTGGACCCAGACGTTGAACTCTGCGTACCAGCAAATCTACAGCCTGTACAGTGGCTTCGTGGGTGCCCCCCACTTTCGTGCTATCTGCCGGCTCCTGGGCTACCAGGGCATTGCCGTCGTCATGGAGGAACTGCTCAAAATCGTCAAGAGCCTGGTGAGTCCGTCAATAAAGATTTATAGTAGAGGTTTTCCAAAGGCAAATGTTGCACCACTAATGCCTATGCAGGTTTATGCAGGAACACCTCAACAAGGTGTAGTATTATCTAGCAATCACTTTCTGATGTTGTCGACAGACAACAGCATTCCTTGCGTAGTGGAAAGCGCGCTGTCACAGCATTGCCAGGAATGCTGTCACCCATAGATGCTGTCACATCCAGCGCTAGACACGTGAAACCTCTCAAAAGAAGAAGTAAAGGGGAACCTCGATTATACGTCCCTCAGTTTTGCAACGGCCCGCATTTTACAATGAATCGGATTGGTCCCGGCAAAACCCACACAAAAATAATGCATTAAAAACCTTGATGATACGATACAATTTTGCACCGACCCCACATCTTATGACGACTCTCTGATACCGCCTGAGAAGAACAATCACGTTTTTTTTTTTTTACTGGAATTTAATGCCCACAAAATATTCGCGAGTGCAAAAGAACTTACGTGCCCCTATATTGACAATTAGAAGAAAAAGAGAGAGAGTGAAACAGGTGCAGTACGTCTCCTTTGAATGAAAAATTTATTGTCCTGGTAGTTCATTTTGTTCTGTAATCCAGTTTTCCTGGCTTTAAGGTCGCTTCTATAGTCGGATACAACTTAAGAAGTCTGGAGAGGACCCGCCCAGATGACCGAAGCACGGCAGCCAAATTAAAGAAATGGTCCCACTCATGCACTTGGCAGTGTTCTTCCGAAGTTGGGGGTCACCGGCCGCCCTGCTCGTGACGTCAGCCTGAAGTGCGCACCCATTGGTGCAGGCTTGTGTGCATTCACCTTTGAGGAGGAAATGCCGCGGACTTCTACAGTTGTATCCGACTATAGATATGCCTCGATCGCGGGAGTGTCCCAGGGTCATTACCTAGACAAGTTCGATCTACATGGAGTAGCTTCAGATAGTCGACAAGCTCATCTTCAAGACCTGGATATTTTCACGTTTTCGACCTGTGGAAACTCCTGGCCGACATGCAGCTGAAGATCTCCTGCCTTTGTTTGCGGCACTCGCAGTCGCAGGCCTCGAGCACGCAAAAAGGAGAAGTGTAGTTAGCTGGGCCAGTGGGTATAGATCCATGGAAGTAAGCAGCACGAAAAGCGCTGACTTGTCATTCCTCCCTGCGTGCGTCGTCTTGCTTTTCGCACTGCTTACTTCCATGGATGCAAAAAGGACGCAACACAGATATCTTCAGCGAGCAAAATAACTTTCCCTTGGCGTGAACATTCATAATAACAGCAGCACATCGCCAATTTCACTCCACAAGGGAACAAATACGACGCGCACAGCTCATTCGTGCACGAAATCATCCTACTCGAACTTGCAACAAAATGTGCTTCATGGCCATTATGTGATGGTGATGACACTGTATCTAACTCTTCTGACGAGAGGCTGTTGCCAAGGCAGTTTTGGTTTCGTTTTTACACACAGGCATTTATCGGACTTTTTTATAAAGATTTACGTTAGGTTCGATTCTTTTTTTATCTTGAGAATAAAGATTAGCTCACACCTCCTCCAATTAAATGCTTAGCTGCCATTTTTAAAAATGATGTCATCTACAGTAGACTCTTGTTAAATGGAGCCTGAAGGGACTAGAAAAATGCATTTTATTTAACAGGAGTTCCGTCTACTGAGAGATGCACCAGAGTGCAGAATTCAAGTGCAGAACCATTCAAGAGGCAATTCAAGAGGCAGTTCCATTTAAATAGCAGTTCTGTTTAAGAGATTTCTGTTTATTAAGAGTCTACTGTACCTTTCCTGGAGAAGAGCGGGGTCATTCCGTGAGCTTATTCTGGCAGTCTGTACCTGTTTTGTGGGAAAGACTGAGCGTCACTGCCCATATTAGTTTTTCATTTATACGACAGTTTTGCGTGGTCCACTCAAAGTCGTATAATTTTGGATCCACTTTATATACCTGGTTGTCAGAACCAGTGGTGGTCGGAAATTAGAGGCCTCCATTGCGGTTTTCCGTATCTTACTCCATTTCATGTATAGCAGGAAGCACTACAAAAGCTGGAAGACATCTTTTCAAGGCTTGCATTCGGGATGAAAAAATGATGCGTTGTGCATGAAAGAAATGTGCACTATGGAAGTCATTGTAACTTCAAGTCTGGTGTGTGAAAGGCATCCCAAGTGTCATCCTACGTAGTACTGCCGAGTGAGAAGAGCAACGTTTTCACGGCAAGCTGCCTCAGTGCATTGCTTGTGCTTGCGATCAGAGCACAATATGTACAGACATGGACAATTGAAAAACAAACAAGATGGGTTTAACTAAACATTTTTTTGTCCTTGTTTCCACGAGTACACATGCGGTAAGCATGATTTCAACTTTCACGCTTAATTTCATAACTAGACTGTCTCTGGCATCAGTCCAGCATAGTGCTCAAGAGTTTTCAACTCATGACACCTGTTCTACTTTGTAATTTCTTGTTCATGTTTCATTTGTCCATGACTGCATTTCATGCAGGAAGCACACAAGTACACGGACAATATGTAAATTGACGTAACCTTACATCCACAAGTTGCATCATTAACATTTCAAGAAGTTATTTCCTATAGATAAAAGAACTGCAGCTTTTAGACAGGGAACTATTGCACTGGGAAATGCGAGGAGTAAGACTTTCGTCAGGGCACTGCTTCCACTGCTTCTGCAGTACTGTCTGCAAAGTATAAACTGGAAGTATGAGCGATAGATAAATTCAGAGTGTAACTATGGTACATATTTTGCTGTTACTTCTTGAGTTTAATATTTTCACGTTCTGCCAGGGTTTTTGGCTGTTCACTTCATATAAATAAAAGCTTGTGTTTCTTTTTTATTTTCTTATTGCAGATCCAAGGTACCCTGCTGCAGTACACGAAAACCCTCCTAAAAGTAATGCCCAAGCACTGTAGGCTCCCACGCTATGACTATGGTTCCCCTGGTAAGTTTCGGCTTCGAGCTCTTCATTACCGATCAGCCATATTGACAACATATGCAGAACTTTATGGCTTTATAGCTGAAAGGTTGAACATGACTTTTATAATAAGCCAGATGACCAATTTTTCACGGCTCTGAGCTGCATTCATGGCACTTGACTGTACCCACTGTGTTCTCATCCATAGGTATCCTTGGCTACTACCATGCTCAACTGAACGACATTGTGCAGTACCCCGATGTGAAGACTGAAATGTTCCAAAGCTTTCGGGAGGTTGGCAATGCCATACTGTTCTGCCTTCTCATAGAACAGAGCTTGGTGAGCAGGTTATATCTGTTCGTTTTCATTGTCTCCTTCAAATGAGGGCAGATGCTCCATTTTCTTTCATTTTTAACTTATATGTGTAAAACATTGATCTCACCTGGAAGCCTGTCGCTTTGTTGGGAAGCCCGTCTGCAAAGATTAAAACCATTTGTCGATAATTCAGTCTTCCTGTGCTTTGCATGTGGTAGAAAGAGCTTTGATAATTGTATGCTCAATTTTAACTTGTCTTAATGGAATCAGTGCGATATGACCCAATTGATTTACATTTCAAGAAACCAATTAGAAAATATGCATTAAAGCTGAGGAAACGTTATGACTGGGTAGCGACAAGTACTATGTGCAGTATCAGTGTCATAAAGCACAGATGTGATGTAGCAGCCAGCAGAATGCATCAACAGGGAAACATATTGGCAAAGTACTTACTGTACATAAATTCTTGACAACACTCTGTTCCTCATGCTGTCTTACAAACCAACATCTCGTATTACAGCAATGCACAAAACGAAACACTGGTCCCGGTGTTTGCGGTCGTAATGGTATAGTAATCGCTGAAGATTTAGTAAATGCTGTGACACTGCTATAATAGCTACTACACTGCTGTGAAGGATCTTCACTTAAGGCTTTCTATTGCAGCAAGAACATTAGGCACAGTTCACAGATGTAGTTGTGAGTGGCTGGTATTGTGCCACTCTTAACCCCTTCAGGGTTTTCGCCGTACATGTACGGCAGAAGCTTCCTGGTACCAAAGGGTTTTCGTCGTACATGTACGGCATAGCGTTTATTTTTAAAACGCGCGCCTTTTTCGATCATTTCTCTTATTTGGCCTGTGCTTCAACACTTCGGGAATATGTGGAATTTTTTTTCATGCGCCGACGTCTCTCCGTTGTATTTTTTTTTCGCTTCCCAAAACGGCGCGCCGCCTATCGCTTGCCCATCCGAGCGCGTTCGCGGTACAGCTGGTTTAAAGTGCGCGCCTTTTTCGATGATTTCTCTTGCTTGGCATGTGCTGCCACGCTTCGGGAATACGTGGAATTTTTTTCATGCGCCGATGTCTCTCCGTTGTTGCTTTTTTTATGCTTCGCAAAATGGCGCGCCGCGCGCCGGCTATCGCTTGCGCAACCGAGAGCGCCCGCGGCGCGGTTTGGTTTCAAACGCGCGCCTTCTCCCTTTTCTCTTGCTTGGAATGTGCTGCCACGCTTCGGGAATTCGTGTAATTTTTTTAATGCGCCAATGTCTCTCCGTCTTTTTTTGTTTTCTTTCCAAAGAGGCGCGGCGGCTTGTAGTCTCGCATCAGCACGCGCGCACGCGGTCCGGCTCGTTTCGGTTTCGTCCTTCGGGTGGTTTTCGCTTCTTGCGCCCGCAGAGCGGATGGCTGTTTGGTTTCTAATCTCTCAAAGGGTGACCGCTTGTTACTCTCTCATTTATTGCACCCCGGCGCGCGATTACATCTGTTTCCGCGCGGCGCTAAATTACACAAACGACGCCGCCGTGATTGCGTTTCCTGTTTTGGGTTCTCGGAAAAACTAACTACGTCTTGTTGGCGATAAGACGAAGTATTGCTGTAGCTTTTTCACTCGTTTTGCTTTCCGGACGGGCGCAGAACTATAGAGTTTTCTTCCGTGCGCTCACTAACGCAGTTCGCTCACGCTATGGAAGCGCGCGTCGGTTGCGCTGCTGCTGGTGAGTCGAGCAGCGATTCTTCCGATGCGGACTATTCCCCAATTGCCGATCAGAATCTGATTCATTGGATTTCAGTTCGTCAGACGAGGAGTTTTGACGAGTTCAGACTCCGATGACGATCAAGGAGCGACATCTGAAACGCGTGCGCGGGGAGCCATGCTTCAAAGACTATCACACGCTGAAAAGTTTTTAGTGTTTGAGCACGAGCGTTTTTAACCGGAAACGTAGTCTGGTACGCTTATTTTTGTATGTTTGTGAGCTATGTTTAATACAATGCATAATTTTTATTCATAAAAACTGTGAAGCTTCTTTTTTTTTAGGATTCTGCTTGATTTTACTAAGAATAAACCATATGTATGTAGCAACAAAACTGATTTTTTTGTCACTTTACGGTCACGAAAAAAAATTTTAGACAATTTTTTTCTTAAATAGAATCGTCTGAAGAATTTATTTCAGCAATAAAAAAATTACACATTTTTGGACTGTATTTCGCGAAAAAATTCGACCCTCAAAGGGTTAATGCAGACTTAAATGACTAAGCTTTAGTTGCGCGTGAGACAACTTTATTGAATATCCTGCAAATTGATGGCCTGGGCGTAGGCCACGCTGGGGGCAATTGCAAAACCCTGTCTCTCACTATCTTCCCGGGCTTGCTGGATCACCCAAAGTTGGTTCTGAAGGTCCGAGTTCGTTCTGAAATTGGTTCCCCAAGTTTTAATTCTGTGTGCTACAAGTAGTTTTAAGCGAATGAAAGCGAAGTAATTAACTCATGTATGATCTTTTACAGTCGCAGGAAGAAGTGTGTGACCTCCAGCATGCCGCACCATTCCAGAACATTCTGCCAAGACCTTACTGCAAAGGTTGGCACAGTCTGTTTGTTTGTTCATTTGTTCGCCTGCGCACTCGTGGTGCGATTATGTATAAATAAAAATTCTCTAGAAATTTATCACAGAAACCTTCAGTTTCACAGACTGTTAAGGAGGAATAATTTAAAGGCGGCTGGTAGTGCAATAAGAAAGTTATTATTATCCGTATTATTATTAGCATTGTTTAGGTAACATGGTGTGGGTAAAGGTTCTAGTCAGTCACTTCAGTTGTTTCATTTTCGTGTTCTGAAGCAACTGTGGCAGTTGGTATCACTTACCTTGACTTTAAATAAAATTCCAGATGGAGAGAAACCAGAGACCAAGTTAAAGCGTCTTGAAGCCAAGTACGGTCCACTGCAGGTGGTGCAGACTATCGAGCGCCTTGGAACACCAAAGGTTTGAGTCCCATTTCATGCCTAATGTTGTCAATGGTAATTGTTCTCCATGAGATCTGAGTTTCGGACAAACAGAATCATTGGCATGCACAAAATCCTGCATTAGGAAGGGAAGAGCAGAGGGGGGGGGGGGGGTTGGCTATGAGTTTGGCTATGTGGACTGCCACAAGGCCATCAAAGTGCTTGAAAGCGTCTGGTTTTGGCAGAGCCTCGAAAGAAATGCCCGACTTCCACCAAGGACTTCCTTGAGCCTTAAACTGGTGAATAAATTCTTCTGAGGTGGAACTGTGTGCAGTGCGCCTGTTTTCTTATTTAGCAGCACCTTTCCCCAATGTTCACCACATGTAAGCTTTATTCGTTTCCCGGCTTCTGCAGGCTTTCTTTGCGGTCCCGTGATAAATGGATTAGATAGGTTCTGCTGTATTCGTGTTCGTTTTGGAAATGTAGTACAGCTTGTGCTTTATCTCATGCAGCAAGCCAGCATAGCCAAGGAGGGAGACCTCCTAACGAAGGAGCGCCTGTGCTGTGGCCTGTCAGTGTTCGAGGTTATCCTGACACGCATCAAGTCGTACCTGGACGACCCCCTGTGGGTGGGGCCGCCCCCGGCCAATGGGGTGATGAACGTGGAGGAGTGCACAGAGTTCCACCGCCTGTGGAGCGCCCTGCAGTTTGTCTACTGCATCCCCGTCGGCGAGAACGAGTTCACCGTCGAGTTAGTTGTTTTCAAAGTATCTTTGGTGTTGTCATTGCAGAACGTGCTGAAGCAAGTACATTTGAACCTCATAATAATGAACGCTGATATAATGAATTATTTGGTTGGTCACGCATGATTTCAGTGTCATTTTTTTCCTTCTATAATGAAACTGAAAAGTTCAGAGGCACCACGATATTAGCTGTAATGAAGAACTACTTGGTTCGCATTAGGCTCAAAACTGGAAAGGTAGCATAAAAGTAGGCTTGTGCAAATAGTAAATTTTAGGTTCAAAGCGAATAGTGATTTGGTTGATTAATTTCGAATTGAATTCGAATAGTATATATCGCATATTATTAAAAATAAATGAGCATATTTGTCATGACCCAGCTAACCAGTACAATTTTGTTTTAATTGAGACAAGGCACCTGTAAATATCATTCTTTTTGGTTCAAAGGGAAGTGGAAGCAACTTTGAATAACAGCAGGACTTCTCTTTCGGTAGAGTACACTGATAACCTGTAAAATACATTACGTTTCAAAATTTACTGTACTTAGAGCATATAAGCTGGTATAACGAGCTTTTAGCCTTAAAAAATTACGAATCGATGTGAGGGTAATTTGTTCATTTAACCTTGAAGTGAAACTTCGTGGCAGTGCGTATTTCTCCTGGATAGTGTGTATTCTCTCTGTAGCACCCTATCACAAACGAGTACTTAATTGAACAAGCGTCGCCGATTTAAAACGATGACATAAAATCCCGGCGCCGGCGGTTACCCATATAGAGCGTGCGCAACGGGAAGAAAAAAAAAAAGCATCAAAAGACACCGCGCCAGCGCACCTCCTTCCCCCATCGAAACGGCTACCGGCAACAAACAGTCTCGGATCAAATGCCCGTTAAAGTCTGGAGCCATCGCGAAAGAAAACATGATACGACGCCAAGTGACGCCGCCGCTAGTGGAACCGACGAGAAAAATCTCACCCTTTGCCTAGCTTTGGCTGTGCTGCATGCCAAGGAACACACCCGACGCTTCAGGAAACCGGGAGCAAGGAGATATAAGCTTGCAGTGACGGGAAGTCAGTTAGGAGAAGAGGTCAGTCCTGAGATGGTGAAGAAGTTATGTCAAGTGTGGTTCCGTAGGTCAAAGAAGACGTGTTTTATGATGAAGTGCGGTCAGTCAGTCGTCTATCTGGAAGAATCGAGTGGTGACGCCGTGTGAGCAGTGAAAGTTGCGTGAGTGTTTCCTAGAAGAGAAACACTCGGGACCGACGACGGAGGGGAACAACGACGATCAGCGCTGGAGTTTGCGTGAGCGTTTCCTGGAAGAGAAGCATTCAAGTTACATTCCAGGAATTGTGAACTGAATACGTTGGGGAATATTCAGGACTTTAAAGTGTTCTTGAATAGGTTGTAATGCACGAGATTGCATTTGTAGCGCGCGATCTGTTTGTTTTGTTCCCGTGTGTTTAAACACCATCCAAGTTATATTGTGAGCTGTAATTGATACCAGCCGAGTGTGCATGTTGTGCAATGCTTGTACTGCCTTAACTGAGAATATATTTTGTTTGAGTTATCAACCTTTGGCTCTGACTCGGTCTTTGGTCCACAACTGGCGTTTGCTGGCACACTAAAAGAATCTACTCTAAATTGTCCGCGCTTTCATGGTGCGTTTCGGGGGGGGCCGATACGTCAGCCCTTGGAATCTGCCCGGCGATTGCCACTCGATTAACGGGACAAGTGACATACCCCTTCACTGCAGCGAAACCACCTTTACAGGGGGTTACATGCAGTTTATATTTGTCTATTTGTTGATATGTCTATTTGTTCGAAATTTAGAATTTAAATTCGTTTCAAAGCAAGTTCGAATGCTGTAATATTCGTTCGAATATTCGCACAAGCCTAATAATAAGCAAAATAAATATCAGAAGATGATTCACAGTGACGTTTTTTTTTTTTCTTTTAATGTGGTTGAGACATTAACTATTTGGTTTAACATTTGGTCAAACAAATTCTGTTTTGTTGTAGTTTCGCCTTCTCATGTCCCTGTCTATTTACTTTGAAATACCACAAGGAGGCAGGTGAGAATTACCTTGTTTATAGTGCGTTTCAGGCCTTTAGTAATGCTTCTTTGTATGTAGGATTCTTGCAAAAGATAGATTGCCAATTTGTTAGAGCTGATTTTTATCTCTATGGTTACAGCAAATATCTGATATAACGAACAAATATATGGTCCTGACGCTACTTCGTTTTGATAAGTTTCGACTGTAGGATGTATTGATAGTACCCGCAAGGGACAGCAGGCAGACTTGCAGAATCATACCTGTGAGTTCAGGTTGAAATCGGAAAAAGGAGCCTGTGTTGTGGCAGGAATATGGTTCAACATCTATGATAATTATGTTTATCTTCTATTAATACAGAATGATGGAAAGGGTATAAAAAGGGTGAGAGCCTGCCTGACGATGTTCCTACGGCCTTTGTTAAAACCAGGCAGAAGAAGGTGAAACGCACAGAACTTGCATAGGTATTCAGGTAACTGGATGTGACACATTTGTGAAAGTACTGCAGTCAGTTAAATTCCATGTAAATAGCAGTATTGCATGAAACATCCAATGCATACATTCTGGTGCTAACGGAAAAGGGATCTGTACAAAAAGAAATCTGACCCATTAGGAATGGCTGGATAGATTTCATTTGCTATCGCGCTATAGCTTATACTATAAGCACTGCATAGAGAAATAGCAGCTTTGAGCGTATGATAGTGGTAAACAAAATGCCTTGTTTTCTTTTTTTCCTGCAGGCAACTGTTTGGGGAAGGATTGCACTGGGCTGGCTGTGCCATGATTGTGCTGCTGGGGCAACAGCGTCGCTTTGAGGCCCTCGACTTCTGCTATCACATTCTGCGAGTTCAGCGAGTTGATGGCAAGGACGAGCTGGTCAAGGGCATTGTAAGTCACTGCTTCGGCTTTAATTTGGGCAACATTTGGAATTATATTTGACCACCGCAATTATGACAGAACAGGAGAGATTGAACTTGTCCATAATAGCAGCGTGGAAGAAGACGCAGACAGAGAGAAGAAATGTGCAGGCAGCTCTAGTCTCATATGTCCTCTGTGTCTGCATCTGCTTGCTCACTGCTACTATGGATTTGCTCGCTGCTACACATTCCCAAATTGGGAAGCAACAGCAAGAATTAGTGAAGGAGCAATTAAAGTCAGTGGTGTTGGGCTGCAGGACGCCACAATGTTTCCATCAGGTAGCCCTCGGAATACCTTGTTGTCAGATATTCTAGCTCACTCATACTCCAACCGGCTTTTTGTGCAAATTCTACCCTCTCAACTATCTTCTGACCAGCTGCTTTCTTTTGAAGGGCAGAGGTCGTCCCGATTGGCTGGGTCTCCGCCTTACATAGCAAAGCTTTGGAGCAAGCATTAATACTCTTTTAGCCACATTTCTTTTGCCATTCATTCCTTGCAATGTTGATGGTTTGTACCCTTATAGTAAAGTGCCAGAAGCATTCCTTGTCATTCTTTTTTTTTTTTAAGTAACAATGGCTCAAGGGCTGTGAAGTTTACTAACCTGGGCAAGTTGGTTTCAGTTGCATTCAAGATTGTGAGTGGTACAGATGATAAGTTAGGTGAAGTGGACTAAACAGATGCGCTGCCCAGCACATTGACCTAGCCTCTTCCTGTTGTCTGCACTGTTCACTATATTTAAGGCTTTGTTAGCCAGTGTTTTTCAGGGGCGCTTCAAGAATTTCGGTCTTCGAAAATCTTGATGCTGCACAAAGCTCCATCGTTGCATTTGTGGATTTCTGCAGACTTTGTCGCTTTTCTGTCAAAGAGAGGGCATGCATGTTTACCTTGGCTTTAGGATAGTTCTTGTTGAAGGGGGATCGCAGTATGTACATCCTTTCAGTGCACTGGGAGCATCGTATTTCCATGGAAAGATTGCTTATCTCACGACTTTTTGTTGCAGCCTCTGAAGAGGATGGTGGATCGCATCCGACGTTTCCAAGTGCTCAACTCTCAGATATTTGCTGTGTTGAACAAATATCTGAAGACGAGCGATGCTGACAGCTTGCCTGTGGAGCATGTGCGCTGCTATCCACCACCTATTCACCAATCACTCGCAGCCTCGAGACCTCCACCAGGCACCATTTACATGCGTGCTGATGCTGTCCTTAAGTAATGGCCCTACTTCCACTACCATCTTCATCCACGTGATCGTGCCGGGCTGGAGAGTTGCGGAACCACGATAATCACGGGCATTTGCTTACTGTGAAGTTGCACGCGTGCGGTCTGGGAAGAAGTATAATGTCACATGTTGCATTCGTGCGACACATATGCATCGGCTGCGGTACTTTAGCGATTGTCCAATTTGCCATTGCAACTCGGTGACTTTCACGATCAATCCTGGTACTTTCGCATTTCGCATGAAGTTTTAGCGTTCTCAGAATGTGAGATGATTGTGTGTACGCCTGCGTGGACATTGAAAAATAACCTGGCCCCAATGCCTGTGTGTGTACTCTTGGTTGCTCATGCAAGATTGAGGAGCCTGTGGCCAATGTTCAACTATCATGCAAACGCATACTGTTCTCTGAGTAATTGATAACCACCAGTTGTGTAAGCCTTTAGTGAGGAGAGGACAACATTCCAAACATGATTCCATTCTTTCATGATGGACATATCTGGTGGCAGGAGAATTTGCACCAACAGCATAAGCGCTTGCCTGTTACTAGGCTACATGGTAACATCATTGTTTGCGCAAGTGCAGTAGTTTATAGTATAATTGACCTTGTGCAAGAGTATAGCATTGCACAGCTAGGTTTAGGAGAGTGTTTATATCAAATGCAGTTACCTGAACATTGAATTGAAGCAGCATTGCGCATGTCATGTGGGCAAAGCTTAATGTGTCAATTTTTTGCTTCGCTGCAGCAAAGTGTGTTCGACAGAGTTTCACTGATGATTTTGGTTGTGAAGTCGGGGGTGGGGGGGGGGGGGGGCTTTCATGTAATGTTGCCCTTGTGCCTCAGTGTGTACTTTGTATACTGCTGTTCGTGTTTCATTTTAGTGCTGCTGGCATAATTGGAGATAACACTTTTAAATAATTCCAGTGCACTTCCCCTTCCCACACAGTTAAAGAAAAATCTGTTTAAGTAAATCACATAGGTTTCATCAAGGCGTTCTTTTTTTAAGTGCCATTGAAAACGTAAAACAGCTAAGTCATGTACATGTCTTGTGACAAAATAATGTAAAAGCAGGGAATACTGCTTCTTGGATTGTTCTTTGGTTATGTGCCAATGCTAGATATTGAGTTGAAAGGGACCCTAAAACGGTTTTGATGAATTTTTATAAATCATTTGAGGGTGGTAGTGCACGTCCTTGGAATCGTTAGCAGAGTTATTTAAGCACTCCGTGTGTTGTGTGTAACTTATTATAAAGTTCTAAACACGCATATAGTTACAGATTACAGTGGCAGCGCCACATCATGTCTACAGCAACTCCTGTTTTGGAACTTGTCAATGCCTTGCAACATTGCTTGTGTGACTAATCTGATTGGCTTCTCAGCGTTTGTACCAGAGGAGAAAACACGAGCAGCTTAAAGTCCCTGAAAAATAACTAAAGTAGTGCCATTCGTGTCAGTGTACAGGCACCCCTTCTCCCGTGCGCTTTGTATATCGCAGTTGAAGTTAGTTGAGCTGCGAAGCTCGCAGAGCATGGCTTTTGGCCGGAAAGAGAGGCTTGTGCAGTTCTTCCGCTAGAGCGCCCGGGGTCGCTGCAGTTCTAAGTGACGCAGTTGGAAAACTCCGTGAAATAAAGGGTATGAAAAAAAAAATCTCGCCATATCCACGAAGTGAATGATTGAGGAGCTGGCTCGGAGAAGATCGGGAAAACCCGTGAATCTTCCGTATAAGTCCTCTACTATCATATGAAGACGTGACACACGTTATATATACATATATACACAATGTTTTATTAATTTACAATTTTGATGAACTATATACACAATTTACAACTTATATACATATTGAGAAGTATATATACAAGAAATATCTAAGAGCGTCTGATTCTCCATTGTTGACACTTGCAGATGCAACGCTCCTAATGTTCTTTCAATTTGGAAACTGCCCCCGAGGCGGGCACAACAAAGTGGCCCTAAAAGTAGCTGTCTGACGCTCGCCCTTTGAGAATTAACGGCCGGGCTAGAGGGAAGACACGGCGCACGTAGCGTTTCTCTTCGCGTTCGACGACGCTCTGAATGGATGGATGCAGGTTACAGCACGGGAATTCGCCCCAGCTTAAGAACCTGGCGAGCCAGCTCCTAATAGCGATAAATACGGCACTGTAATGTATACCGAAGGAAGTGGCGCCTTTTCATGGTGTCCGACAGCATAAAATTGTACGGTACGTAATCTTTTAGTGCGCAAAAGTGCTCGCTCCTGATGGCAGCGCCACTGCAAACTCGGCGGCGCAAAGAAATCGCTAGAGTGGCGCACTAGCTTTTTAGAAGGTTGTCCAAGCGCCATCTTGTTCGTCCTCGTCTGGGTTGTTTACTTGATCAATGCACGGTGCGTGGTCGGCCGTGCTTGAGCCGGTTCATACGGTGGTTCTGGATGCTTCAGGATGCCAACCTGCTGTGCCAGTGGCACCAACCACTGGTACAACAGCAGAAAGAAGTGGTTTTCACTACAGCGGGTAAAATCCGTAGCTTCCCAGAGGACACCATAGAGGCGTTGCTGCAGCTGCTAGGAGAGGAGGCGAAGGGACACAGTTGGCGCTACTTTATATTTTTGAGGGACTTTAGAGCAGCTGGGTTTGTGGTGGCACCTGGTGGCACAGAGATCAACTAACCAGGCATGGAGTGTTGTAGCCTTCGTGATCTGCCCTGCACTGGCAGATAATCGCGCCAGGAAAAGCTTAGCCGTGACCCCTGACCACTCAGTGAAGAAGTCGAGAAGAAAAAGCGTGGCTTGGGAGGAGGGCATCTCCTCCTCCCAAGCTCCCTTGATGCAACGTACTTTGTTCAAAGTATGGTGTAAATGACTTACACTGATTGTAGCCTAGCCACTTGCAGAATATCGAAAACTGTTTAAGGGACCCTTACAAGGCATGCTAGGTGTAGTAAAGATGTACTTCTCCTTTGTTCACTGAAAGCGCTTACACCTACTCTCTGACAGGGTTGTATGTATGTACAACATTTTGCGGCAATCTTGAAATCTTTGGAGAAAAAGAACAGCCCTCCAATATTGTTGACACAATGAAAAAATGAGGTTCAGAAAAAATATTGTTTCATATATTCGGTAATGGCAGCATTCATCACTGCTTTGTTTATTTGCAATTTGGTTTGTGACAGCACACTTTCCCTGTGACACGGCATCATTCACGTAGTCTCTTTCTAGCCCACGTGTTACTTTGGGACGTCAACATTTGCGCTCAGAAACTGCACTTTGTTTTTAAACTTGTTATTTTAAATGTGGGTGGTATGCATAAAAGCATGCTATTTTTGTCAGGCCAAAACAGTTAATGAGAAAATATTGCCGCTTTTTCTTGAGATAGGCAGAAATGCATCCTTGCAAGTTTTTAAGCCTATTATGCAGAATTTGTTTTTTGTTCGGGAAGTTCCTTTAGTTCCATTGTGCATAGCGCACACCATGCAGCAAAGGCTACATTGATGCAGCCGTTTTGGGTTGAAAAGAAAAAAGAAATGTTCTGTATAAGTACATAAATGTCACAGTGAAGCCGACGCTGTGCTACTGCCAGTGAACTGCTGCTGCCACCTAGGAAGTATTTGATAAGCCATTTCATTTTACCTCTGGCAAAGTAACGAGTGTAATAATTCACAATACACTATCATTTCACTCCTGGGCTTCAATTCTGTGTAGAGCTACTTGTATGAACTAATATATATATATATTGTCATCTCATTCTATACTTGTATTTACATGCCACTATCAGTTTTGTTTAAGTCATATATCATTGTAGCTTTTGTATTGTGCGTGTGCAATGAAATAAGGATAATTTCTATGTCTTGTATCCTGCTGATGTTTTGTTCTCCAGCGTGTTCATTGATGCCGTATTCAAAACTTGCACTGAGAATCACTAACTCTTACTTGGGGCATGATTTTCTGCAAATATTTATTTCTTGCCCGCTACGAAGATGCTTGAATGCCAGAACTTTGAGGCTCGAGATATTCTGGCTTCATTAAAATTTGAACTTGTATACATTTAATGTGCCCTTTTATACCGCTGCATGAGGCACATTGGCATGATGGAATGCTGTGAAAACTTTCGTTTAGAACGACACACTGTTAGTCATCCAGTGATTCCACAGTGCTTTTGGTTTTAGCAAGCTTGCAGTTGTGTAGCGCAAGGTTGGTGCTTTGTTCTTGTGTGCCGTACAGAGAGTGCATAGTTTGTTGTCTCTGGTCGACACTATATCACCCTAAACCTTAAAATCATTTAAAAGCAAGATTTTACAGGACTTCTCTTATTTGGCAACATATACAATTTGTGTGTCCATTTCAATAAATGGAGTCTATTATGCGATTATGCAACCGTTGCATCATGGCATCCTTCTTGTGTGCCAATGGGTCTAACCATGGTGGAATATTTTCCGCTGCAAGTTGGGGGGGTTCATTTTAGCAACATGCGAGGCACAACGTGAGCGTGTGCATTCTCTCAACATGGAAAGTTGTGCAGAGCTGAAAAAATTTGAGGTAGCCTTCTGTAATGTTTATATTGTTCAATACCTGTCCTAAGTTTTTATCTTCATAAGCCCACTACAGTGCCTTCCCTCTGAAGCTCACTTTGTGCTAATGCTGAAATGATTGCTCTTTTTTTGTTTATGTTGGTGTTCATCCTAAGGGAAAATTTAGCAGTAGAATTTGCTGACTTAGGACTTGGCTTTCTTCATTCCTGATATTTATTCTCTGGAAAACCAGAATTGGATGCTGCGACAGGGATGTTAGCTCTGCCTTTGGTAAGTTTGTTTCGAGGCACTTCTCATGCAGTTTTCCTTTTTCTTAAACGTCCTTTTTTTATCAATTTTTGCACTTTAGATAGTATCAGTTAGGTAGTACTTTAGGTAGTATCTGTCTTGCTGATACTAGTCATCTTTTGGCGAATTCTCTATTCTTGGTGTGCAATGTTTTTTAGAAGAGAATCAAATGGAATGAACTGAATATATGAATATGGGGATTTGGGAAGTATATAACCAGTGTATTTAAACGTGTTCACATAAAGATTGCAGACCGAAACATTGAGGCAGCAGACTGTACCCAAAATCGTCATGTTCTTTCTTCAGCATCTGTCTTTCATCGTGATAAATGATAAATTGGAGACATTTCCTTTGTCATGTAAATGTATTTTCCCAACAAGAATGCCGTAGGAAGTGCAAGAATCGGAGCACTGCTTCACTGCAAATTTTGTTAATGTCTAAAGCAACATAAAATAGTATCCTCAACTGACAGCAGATAGTTGATGCACACAGACAGCGAGACGCATGCAGCCCAAAATTTTGATTACTTCTAACCTTTTAATAGCGAAGCTGTTTAGCAAATTGTTGTTCCTTGTCCGACGAACCAAAAGACTATCATCATCATAAATGGGTATGTGTCACAGAAATTGGGTAAACCCCACTGCTCACCACTGGTCCACTAAAAATGAAGAAGGCAACAGTTAGTCCAGCAACAAATGGCTGCGAAGTGACGGCGGCAAGCCGAAGACCTCGAGTACGTACAACGAGCGAATACTATGTAACGGGAAAGGCAACGGCGGCTGCGAAAGACCCCAAGCAATAAAAGACCTGCGCCAACAATGACGTGCCCATAGATCTACGAGAGGTGCGAAAGCTTGCTTTCAGCACGAGTTTCTGTCTCTGGAGTTTGGACATCCGTGTCGTGTCTGTGACTGTCTGTCGTTTAACTCGAACCTCTCTGCGCTGAGCATCAACGTAGAAACAACCTAGCATCACCAAGATAAAGCCTAGCAACAACCTAGAAGAAACCTAGAAACAACCCACATGACATAGCTAAGGCCTAGAAACAACCTAGAAGCAAACAGATTAGTCTGCAGAATCGTGCAGTTTTGCTGTTTCAAGCCTTGCGCAGCTTAGTGCAAGCTTCGTAAATTTTTTTTGTTAGCCAAATGACCGATTCAGTGATAACTTCATGTGGGATTAGTAGAAGCGTAGCCAGAAATGTTTTTCAGGGGGGGTGGGGGTTCCAACATCCTTTTTTAATGTTTGTGCATGCATTTGTATGTGTGCATGTATATATACATTAGCAAAATCGAAAAATTTCGGGGGGGGGTTCAACCTCCACTGGCTACGCCCCTGGTGATTAGCTTCAGCTGTCATCGGTGCCTATGCATGTCGAGGGGATTATCAATCTCCTTTATGTTAGGAGAAAAATTATGCAGAAACTATCAGCTATGACTGACAAGTAGGCAAACAGCCCAAAACTTCTAGAAACCTATCAAATATATACAAAGGATGCACCTCAGAGTATATATTTGTTGCTGTAAAGATATTTAGGTAGTGCTTCGTATTTCAGTGTACAGTTTGATAGAGTTCAAAGTGGTCGAACAGCACATCCTTAGTGATGGTATAGATGGCTAAACAGATTCTGCATCAGATTCACCTGATATATGTAGACTCCACGGCTGCAAGCGCCAATTTAGCATGAGGCTGCCATGCCCTGTTCCCACTGCCTTTTCCCTCTGTGGTGTTAGCAACATTCAAATGTCCCAATGCACTTGTAGATCTATTGTGCAAGAGCCCGTGCCCTTTGCATTGTTGCAACAGAGGAAAAAGGTACAAAAAGTACTATTTTCTTTAAGAAAGCAGTGCACTTATACAAAAAGGAAGGTGTTCTGCTGTATTCAATTTGTTTTGCAGGCCCTCATTAGTGTAATTCCAAATTTCAAACTGCAACGATGCAGACTAGAAGATAGGTCCCTGTGGTCATTATCAGGGGCTTCTACGTTGACATTTGCAAACCCCTAAACAGATATTCATTTCAAAGAGGCATCTACGGGTGGGGTGCAGGGTCAGGTTGATATCTTCTCCCAATATGTTTCCGAGCAGTTGCTGTTATGTCGTGTAGTGGGTGTGAAAGCAAGGAATTTTTTTTGCTTGTAGGTTGGATTCTGTACACTTCTACATGTAGCCCATCTTTGCCATCCTACCAGCATCCCTTGGAAAAAGGACAAGAAACCCATGGCAGTGTGTGCAGTGATTGTGGAACCTAGCTTGTATTGCCCATAGAGTTTTAAACTGTGGTATATTCTTCACTGCTTCTGCATTGGCATGCTATCTTTTTTTAGAATAGCATGCATATGAAAGAAACTGAAGGCCTGGGTTCTTCCAACTATCTGCCATGTGACCTTGCATAAAAAACCCTGCAAATGGCACGATTCTTTTCGTATAAATGTCAATTATTGCTGTATTGGGTCTGCGAATTTCATTGCATTAAAACGTGAAGAAATAGACTAGAAGAGATATTACGTTACGCAGTCTGCCTTAGCAAGCGAAGCCTCTGTGTCGGCCCGACACGCGACTTCGGAGACGTAGCCTCCGTGATTGGCTCCGGCAACGCGCCGTGTTGCCGAAACCAATCGTGGAGGCCACGGGCCGAGTATGATTGTGCGTTTGTGCTGCCGCAGGCTTGCCTGCACTGAACGTGCTCTGACGTGGGTATCACGTGTTGTGCCGACACTCGGCTACAGTCGTCTTGTGCGACGCTCCTTCTCGAAGTTTTTTTTTGCTTTTGCTTCCTCCATGATCGAGAAACACGCTTTCCGAAACGCACAGTACGGTTTCGATGCATGTATGTAAGCAACAGTTGCCCCACGTCAGACGGCGGTAGTGGGTCGTGTTCAATAAAGTGTTAAAGAGCGCGGCGCCACAAATTTTTCCGCGTCTCCGCGTTTGTTGGCTCTGTATGGCAACCCATTCGCTGCGGAGACGACGACCGCGAACTACTGTACGACCTTCTGGGACCATATTCGACGAAGACGAAATCATCGTCATCACAGATGGTTTGTATATATATATATGTGCGCTGACTAGGCTGTTTCTAGACCGTTGTCTTCGTGCGCAGTATTGTGTCCATTTGTTTATGCTGGAATATGAAACTATCTATAGGTTTCTCGTGTTTGAAGTGTACTTGCGTAGCCGGTGAACGCGAAGCCATGCATGGTGGGAATCATGCACAATCATTTGCGAAGTCGGGTGATTTTCGCACAACTCTTTGCCCGCGAACTCGCAGTGCGTGCAACTTTGACTGTTCGATTTGACGGTACGTGCTGAACTAGTTTCGCTTTTGTGTCAGTGCAAATATTGAGGTCAAATGCAGTAGCCCTCGCACGTTTATTTGGATAACGAATAGCAAAGGTACATATAAACAGCACTGCGCGTCCGCGCGCCTGTCGCAGCCAGCGTTCCTTTCTCGTACGCTTCCTGCCTCGACCTCGTTCCAAGTGATTTGTTTTAATTCAGTTCTATTGGCTGTGAACACAACTTGCACGGGCTGCAGTTGCTTGAGTCTGCACGTCGAGCAAAGAGAAAGGGGTGTGGCCATGGAGTGGCAGAAGCTTGGGCTAGCGTTCGAGCGCGGCCGTGGCATGTGCAGGTGTTGATCGCCGTTTACAGCATGATTTAGTTGGGCGTCCGCAGCAGCGAATCGTGGCTGCCTGCTGCTGCGGACTATCACCGATATCACCATGGGCTCATAAGGCTATCGCATGAAAAGAAAAAACTCCCTACAGGGGCAACGAATCTTGTGCACAAATTGTGAAGCTGTTCACAGACCAAATCGAATAACATATCGATAAGTCACACGATCCCTATGCATTTTCCTAAGAAGAGAATTAAGGCGAAAGCCATCTTCGTGTTCTATTCTCAGTCGGCTAGCTGTATGATTGACTCCCCGCCGCGGAAGTTTTGTTGCACATTGTATTGGAAGCGTTCTGCACCTCACGTGGTTTTGCAGTGTCTCCGGCAGGGCCGTACCCAGGAATTTTTTTCGGGGGGGGGTTTGCGTGTAGAACGGCTGCCATTTTTTAAGATTTATACTGGCTTATTTTCGTGAATAAAACAAGTACATCGCTTACTTGTAATAATTCGATGGTACTTTTCAATTATTTGTGCCCAAATAAAGAAATTGGTATGTCAACCTCAAATTCTGGTTAAAGCAAGAAATAAGTTTGGACAATAGCACCACCAAAGCCGGGGACACCGCGACCAACGGCTCCTGATGAAGTAACACAATGTAACCGCGGTTCAAAAACGGTATGTATGTGTTACAAGCTGCCACTGTAGCGTCGCCAGCGCGAAGTCGGCGACGGGAATGGCAGCAGGTTAGATCGTTCCGTACGTAAGCAGAGACAGTGAAGAGATCAGAGACGTGTGAGGGGAGGCGAACCAGAATGTGTAGGTGCCATGCCACTCACCTTCCTTGGGCATTGCCCAGTGGTAAAGGCGTCACTTTGCCCAGCGTTGACTGTAGAACAAAGGTCACTAGTAGTTGCACTGCGGCCACCATCATTTCCCGGCGGCGCATGGGTGTCCTGCTTGTGTTCGTTCTCAGGTGATTCATATAAACCGGTGCATTCTCCTGAGTCGCTACAGAAGTTCGGACGCGCTTGGCTTTCCACCAGTGCTGAGGAGGGCGAAGTTTTATCCTTCGAAGGAGGCGGTTCTTCTCCGTCCGCTTCATCGGTTCGAACTTTCTTGAAGTAAGACGCAAGACTCCTTTGCTTCGTTGTTGCAGAGTGTCTTTTCATTTTGCTGCCGCAATCCTGTGCACGCACACAGAAGTGGCCAGTGGCTCCAAAAAGACGTTTGCATCTGCTTCGACTGCCTGGCGTGAACGGCGGGCGATGTTTTCTTCCTCTCTTATCCACTTTGCAGTGGCTAGAATGTAGAAGTGTGATGAACGCGCCGGCTCCCGCGTGGCGCATGTGTTTTCTGAACGCCGCTACAGCTGGTGTGCATGCAGGCCCATTATTGTACTCCAGCTGCAGCAAACTGGGTTAACGCTACTTAAAGACCTTTTCACAGAAGACTCCACGGGCACTGCATACTCCCCTTAATATACGTGAACCCCCAAGAATGCACTGCCGAAACATTTGCACTCCCCTGGTACAGTCCAGAAAGGAGGTGTTGCTCCGTTCCTGTGAAAAAGTCACCTTTTCACAGACGGCTCCCTGGGCGCCTGCATAATTCTCTCTGGGCTGCGCTAATTAAATAGCCGTGACCCCCCAAAAATGCACTTTGTAGGCTGTGACGTCAGCCTCTGTACTCCCGCGCGCAGCCCAGCTTGGCGGCGTTTTCTCTCCTGTGAAAGTTGACCGCTGGTGCCGGATTGTGTGCCAGCTGTATCCTCGCTTTGTGCGCTTTGTAGGGAGGCGCATATACCTTCTGTGTACAGAAGAGGTAGATTTCCTTGCGTGTGGTTAAGGTTGTTCGAAGTTGCTCGGATATGCCAGTCTTTCAGTAGATGTCATCTTCGATGATTCGTTTCGGTGGCGAGGACTACAGTTTGAGAAAAGTTTACCCTGCAGCCTGCGTCCTCGGAATGCGCCGCTGAGTTTTTCCGCTTAGGGGTTTCGTTCCCTGGCAAATTTGCGCACGTCGTGTTGGTGTTGCCGTTGCTGTCGAACTGTTTACGTTCACAGAAGGAGACGCGCTTTTCGTAGGAACCCAAAGCCGACACGTGCGGTCCGCACAGACGGATAACTTCTCCAGCGGCAATGCACAAGGAAAGCATCTGGAATCAATAAAGGAGCTGCTACGGGGTGAAAGACGAAGGAACGCGAGGGCGAAGTGCAAAGCTGTACAAATAGGGCAGGTGCGAGGGAGGGAGCGCTGAGGTGTTCTGGTAAAAGGGTAGGTTTGAAGAAAGGAAGAAGAGGGAAGCAATGCCAGGAAAGTTGCAGTGTAACTTTGGCAGCTGGTGGTCGCTGTGAAGGCGTGTAAATATTTTAGTATCACCCGAAAACTTAAAGCATCAAAAAAATTTCGGGGGGGGTCAGAACCCCCTCAACCCCCCCCTAGTTACGGGCCTGGTCTCCGGGATCGGCCCACCTTTGCTTTGACCAAGCGACGATGTCATATGATGACGTCATCCTATGACGTCACAAATTTCAGTGACGTACGTCATCGCGTGATGATTTTTTGTATCACTCGCTCCATGATCACTCGTGTTGACGTCGCCGACGGTCACTTTTCGTGTATAATGAGGCATCTAAGGCTTTCGCCTTAATATTTAAATATATGATTAATGTGAAAACTTTTTTCCAGAATACAATCAAAAACTAGATCTTGTCTACGGCGATGAGCGATGGGGATCGAAAGAAACGTCTCCCCATCAACTTTGAAGCGAGCCTCTTGAAAACGCACCCAGAAGAGCTTTTGTAGGCGTATGAACCAATCGCAACCGGTAAAAAAAGCCGGCAGATCCCACGCATTGTGGGAATCGATGTAATGCGAAGCAGCCAGCAAAGAGCTGCATACATCGTCTTGTATGTCATTGAGGAAAATGCGTGTCATGGTTTTCATGTTAACTCCTATTATTTATGTTCGTCACACAGTAACGTCGCAAGATACCAGTTTTGGTGTATATCAAGCTAGCGAAACGGCCGCCAGCGCCCCATGAGCGTGGCACGTAAGTCATGCTGTACATGACATGCGTGTCATGATTTTATTTATTTATTTATTTATTTATTTATTTATTTATTTATTTATTCATTCAGTACTGCCGACTTCTATGCGAAGTCGTAGGCAGGAGTGGGTACATATATATGCATTTGTCATTACATTTTACAACAAAAGAAAACAACAGGATGAGATATAAGAAAAACAATGCGTCGAGGAAAGAAGAAAAAAAAAATCTAGAAAAAAGTTCCAGCTTAGAAAACATTGAAAACATAAGTCAATGTAACACGTTTTGCCTCTTTTTGACAGATTAAGCGAGTTTTGCTTGAAAAAAGACACAAACTACTGATACAGCAAAACAATGTGCGAAAACGAACAAAAGCTAGACTAATTGTCACAATGAGCAAAAGTAACAAGTGTGCACAAAGTAACATACAAACTAGCTAGCGCTTAATATAAAAAAAGCAATACATCTGTCACACAGTCACGTCGCAAGATACCAATTTCGGTGCATATCAAGCTGGCGAAACGGCCACCAGCGCACCATGAGCGTGGCATGTAAATCATGCTGTACATGACATGCGTGTCATGATTTTCATGTTATGACTTGTCATTGATGTTCGTCATGCAGTCATGTTACGCCATACCAATTTTGGTGTACATTCGATTAACCAAGCGACCAGGAGAGCACAAAGTCGTAGGCGGCTAGATAGATAGATAGATAGATAGATAGATAGATAGATAGATAGATAGATAGATAGATAGATAGATAGATAGATAGATAGATAGATAGATAGATAGATAGATAGATAGATAGATAGATAGATACGCTCAAAGTCGCAGAAGTTCGCTAAGAAATGCTTCGCATTTAAAATTCGATCGCGATCGAAAGTGTAATCCGCATCATAGTTTCCGCACATCGCAAGCAGCGCACCCAGCGGTTGGTTACACAACGTCATTCGCATTCACATTTGCGCTGCTTTAGCAGCGCTCTGACGGGCATCTGCGCCTAGTTGGTCGTACCGATGCTACGTCATGGCAAGTAATGGTCGTAAAACGCGAAATGGAACGTGTTCTAGTAGGCGATGTGTCTGCTCTAGTAGCAGCGCGCACTTGCAGGCGCTAATTTTTGACATGTTCGTAGCTATTGGGATGATCATTGCTATGTATGACACAGTACCGTCGTGAGCAATGAGAGTAACAAAGAATGCCGTGTCCCAGTACCCCTCGCCCGTCTAGTCATTTCTGTAATTTGGCCGCGCCGTTTCGAAGTTTAGTTCCACCGGCAAATATGCATTGTAGACCTTTTGGCGTAGATATGCGATAGTTCGTGATTGTGACCACTGTTTATATGCGTTTACGTTTTAACGATGTGATATTCGAGCGACCGGCTCGTAATCACTAGGAAATGTTTACTTAAAGCGCGGTTACTGTAGTCAGCTTGTCGCGATTTGGTTGAAAAGCGGAACTTCCTAAACACACTTTGGCGCCGATTCAGCAGGTAAACTTAAACACTCGATTCGTTGGCAAGATGTCTTGGTACGCATGTCCGCACACGCTTAAATAAAACTTTCATCCGTTTATAGCTTAACAGAGAGGCGTTTAGCTTCTGAGACAAGATCGCTACCATGGCCAACCGTGAGGAAGCAAGCTCCAGCAAACTGCCCGGTAACTAAAATGTGTTGACATTCACCGGTGGGGTCAGCGTATGCGTTATTTAACGAGTGCTCTAGAATTAGTTGTACCTTATCTTTACTGAAGCTACGCTCGTAAAGGTTAGCCGCGTGTCCTTCCTGACGTCTTCACTGAAACGTTCTCGTGTCTTGCGCTGTGTTTCAGACGAAGAAGCTGCTGCTCCAGCGAAGGTCGATACAGTCGTTCTATGGATGAGCTCCGAGAACTGCGCGCTGCGGCGCGCCCCTCTAAGTCGTAAGCAAAATAGACCGAACTAACATCGAACTTTGTGACATCATTCTTTATGTCCTCTAACACACGGACTTCGCAGCATCGGTCTGCTAGGTGCGATCTCAGGCATGTTTGTTGAGTAGAGATGTCTGTTTGTTATACTGCTCCTACATGCAACTTCCATTTGTACCTAGCATACTCTCTAAAAGGTCACTGTGCTGTACCCTTTGCAGCCAAGGAAAGTATGAATCCGTGTACACACTGCCGCTGCTTACCGAATAGAAAGGCTAGTGCGCTTGCTGTGTGATGGTCAGCCATCTGGTTAAACTTACTTACTCTGACCGTGTTAGTATCAGAGCACCAGCATGTTTACATGGTACCTGATAAGAGACTGCACAAAGGGCAGAGTAGCATAAAATGTTGAGTTGCATCAGAAGCAAAACACTCGCTGTGATCTTTACGGTGTTGGTGGTGGGGGCTTCGGATAAATCTTGTCATTCACCAACAATGATATATATGTTTGTTTTGGTGCCTGTAAGGCGGCACTTTGTTTACAATACAGAGAGTTTGCTGTGCTGAAACAGCTTATGTATTTCTGAGTAAGTGGCTTCGGCCACAAGGGAGGATGATTGCCATCTACTGTGTTGAGGGTGTTCACATTGGCTTGACGAGCAATACAGATGTAGTCGTGGTCTGTCATGGCTATAGATTGGGGCCGTGCAAGTATATTGGCGACAGGCCAAATGTGTCATTATGGGTTCATCTGTTATCACTCGCCATTCAAGCTACTAGTGCCTTCACACCGTCTATGTGAAATCACTTTTTAACGCAATCATGAGCACATGAACTGTTTCAGCGCTTGCATTTTCGTATTGCAATAAAGGTGCCAGTATGGGCAACAAATGATTGTTTTCATTGTTTCATGGTCAGGTACAAAGTTTATGATTGTTATTGTACAGTTTTACCTGACCAGATGGTTCTCCATCAAACCCTCGATTAAAGAACTTGATCATTGTCGCAAGGCGAGTTGTAAATGATGTATCATAATTACTTGATGGCTACGGCATTCTCTTGCTGAACATGCCACGAATTCATTTCCTATTTCTGTGCCAGCCACATTTAGTGGGAGCAAGGTTGGAAAAGTTGCTTTGTTAAATTTTGTTTGCGCATTAATGAATACCCATGTTGTCAGACTTAATCCTGAGGCCTTCCCTGTTGCTTTCCTTCTAGCTTAGTGCATTACTGTGGGACATAGAAATGCATCATTTAATGTACATATCTCTTGCACATATCTTGTGGGTGCATTTGTTGGAAGTTTCACATTAATGGTGTCCACCACTTTGCAGTGTTCACTGTCTTTGGGCCATTCATTTTATTAATTTTTGAAGTGCAATGAGCCAAGCTCGTCAACACAATCTGCATAGCTCACGCAAAATCTCATTTCGTCCATGACAGCATCCCCATTTTTTAAGCGGTTCAGAAAAACTGAGCATATCCACTTCCAATGCAGTAAATTCAATTAGTTTTCATTCCACTGCATAGATGGCTGCACAGTGTCGGCATTCAAAAGTTGTGTTTATTTCCTTCTTTGTATATTGCTGCAAAAAAAGGCAGCACTTTGGTCAGTGCTGAAAATCCATGCTTTTAAATTCGCGGAAACATTGCTTTGCAGGAATACTTCATTTTGAAGCACTGTAAAAGCAGGAATTTCGTTGTTACCTTCTGTATCGTTTTCTGTACTGAGAAATACATATCTTGAGGACGAGGCAAAATGAAGTTTGTATGCATAAAGCATGAATTGTTTGAAAATGGTTTAGAAGTGTCTAGAAATAGCAAAGGTTGAAAATATGCTATAGAAAAAATAGAGAAGCAAAACGTAGTCATTCTTGGTCAGATAAATAAAGTGCTCGAGCTAATAATATGGTCAGTATCTCCGTAGTGTTCATGATGAAACCCAAGCATGAAGCTTGGGATTGAATTGTCTATTTACTATGCAAATGTGAATGCTGTGGGTGGAGGTATGTGGATTGCAGGCTCAGCAAAAAGACTAGAGCTCACCAGCACACTGGATAATTTGAAATATAACATGTTCAGATGCAATCCTCAATTTCAAGTTAGATTCACTGGCTGATAAGGACAAACTGCTTTAGTTCAAAAACCGATGGTCTATATACTTTTGCTCAGGTGAGCCATGTGATTCTGCTATCAAAGTATGAGTGTGACAGTCACAGTGCAGATACGCATTTTGCTTAAAAACAACCAACTAACAATGTCCTTCATGGCAGTAGGAAAGTAATATGCCGGTGAATAACAAGAAGACCCATTTCCAAACCAGCGCTGTGGTCGACGGTAGGTGGCACGACAGGCAGTCTAGGATGCGCTCGCATGGTCCGTAAACATTTGTGGTTGACTGTACGTAGTGTACTGCATCTGCAATAATATCTAAAGAAGTCATAAAGCTCAGTTGGCATAACATTTGCATGTATTTTTTAATGTAATATATGATAACAAGGTCATTATTAATACTGCTTGTTGTTTACGTGGTGTCGCTAGGAGTGAATTCTGCTATAGTCTGTTTATTTGGTGGTTTAGTATGCAGTGCAGCTTTATGTACATATTGATCGTCTATATAACTACAGTTAATCTCATTCATGGTAATACCGCACACAAGAATAACCAGTTTTAACGATGGGCTTGTGTTCCTTTAATAGACACATAATTGTCTTTGTATAGCGCTTGTAGTGTCAAGAGGAATGCAGAATTTGTGTGCACGAAATTGCTGTAAGCTTTTTTACAGCCAGAACAACAGGGATGTCATAGCTTGAATTCTAGAATAAACTTAAAGGCGAAAAGTGCTGAAAGTAATAAGCTTGACTTTGAGTTCTGTTTCTAGGCTCATTTAAATATAAGCTTTTTGTTTCAGTGTGAATGGTAATGGTGTCGAAAGATTTTGAAGCAAGAAATTGAAATTGTGATGGTATTTTTATAAAGCAGACATCTAATACGTACACGTAAAAGAGGCATCTGTTATAACTTGGCTTTTAAAACCAGATGCTTCTACCTCTTTTAAGAACAAATTAAGCAACAGATGTTACTTATAAATGTGAATGTAAAACCCCGCAGTGTAATATACAGGGTGTTATTTTTTGATAAAATAGATTTTTTTATAAATATCCTATGACACTCCGGCTCGTGTCATTTTCGCACACAAACTCTATGCCAAGGTGTAAATTTTTACAGCACCTAAAAGGACATTGAAGTGTCTAGTTAACAAAAACTTGTTAATTTTTTTTATTATTGATGTGAGCACAATTGGTTATATTAGAAAGTTGTAGTCCGTGCAATTTATGGCACACCCATTTTTTAGAAATCATGAAAGTTGCACTTAGTTTGAGATATTGATCGTCTAATTTTAACAGCGATATTGAAACTGGCCGCAGCTGGTGCACAGGAAACACGGCCGCTCTGTTACGTCAGAGAGGAACTTCCCATGACAAGCAAGTGACGAAATCAGGGGCGGCGCCAGTGGGGGGTTTGGGGGGGCTCCAGCCCCCCCAAAATTTCCGCCTGCCCCCCCTTTGCCCCCCCAAGAGCAAGCATAGTCAAAATACAATGCATATGTTCCCAGCCTCTCAGCCCCCCTGAAGGAACCCACTTGTCGTGGGTGCCCCCCCAGTAAAAAAATCCTGGCGCCGCCCCTGGACGAAATTTGAATGAAGACGCATCAAGACAGTATCTTGTCGTTGAAAGTAGCAGGTCATCTCACTTTCACCAGTGGGCCTCCTTGCCTTTGCATGTGGTGTTTAGTGCTTATCCACTTCTTTCGGGCTGTGCGCAAGGAAACTGCAATATCCGCCATGTCTTCCTCTGTACAGCATAAATCTCCGGGGGAGGGGGGAAGCCACTGTGGCGCTTCTTCTTGCAGACAGACAAAAGAGTTTTCTCTGCCTCTTTCGAGTTTAAGAAAAAAACAGATAAGCACCACATATCGCACGTTAAAAATAAGTGGTTTATGAGTCTCTTTCAGACTACTCACCGTTTCTTGATTTAAATTTCATCGCTTGCTTGTCACAAGAAATTACTCTCTGACGTAACAAAGTAGCTGTATTTCCTGTGTGCTGGGAAAGGTCAGTTTCTATATCATGACAAAAATTCGATGATGAATATCTCAAATTACGGGCAATTTTGGTATTTTTAAAAAATGGGTATGCCATGAAAGGTCACGAACTACTAACTTTGTAATATAAACAACTGCCCTCAGCTAAATAATTGAAAAGCTAATTAATATTTTTTAATTAGCCACTCCAGATTCACTTTAGCTGCGGCAAAGTACATGTAAAACGCCTTGACATAGGGTTCATGTACGAAGACAACAGGAGCCTGATTGTCACAGGCTTTTTTATAAAAAAATATATATCGTCTAAAAAAAATAACACCCTGTATTTTGCCCTATTTTGAATCATTGTAATCGTTTTTAGCTCTTAAGGTCCATGTCGTGTTAGCGTAGCATACCCTTTGATTTTAACTGCAGGAGTCACAAGTATGCATGTGGAAAATCTATGAATTCTGAAGTCAGTGAATGCATGGCCTCTGAGACCGGTCAGCGCATAGTAACATGCATCACAATTTCATGTAGCACTGGCCATTGGTGAGCTTCACAGCACTGTTTGTATTGCTCATGCACTACAGCAATGCGTTTAAATACAAAGCGTTCGAATATGTTAAAAATGTTGCTGCTTTCTAAATGTGTTTCATTCACACATAATAAAATTGTTATATCGGTGTACATTCCAACATGTCATGCTGCTTGTGGCTTCTGTCCTTAGTGGCGATATGGTTGAACCATAGCTGATGCAATAAAGTTGAAACATCTGTGCGTTAAGCTGTAAACAACCTTTTTAACAAAGTCTTTGTCTTTGGTTTGTCTCGCTCATTAGCCATGTCAATGGCAATGTAACTTGCTTGCAGTGACCGTCATATACATTTTCAAAGTTATACATGTTTGCTTGTAGCAAACAAATGTATATGAGTTTACTTTAAAAATTGTCAGGATTCCAAACACTGAAATTAGAGCCAGAATGAATATTGAATATGTAGCATAATATTTAGCTGAATATTTGAAGGTATAGCACATTCAAACAAGCCTATCTGCTTCATTTCAGTTTCAGGTGACAGAATAAGTGGGAATTTTTTTAATGCTTGATATTCACAGCTGTTTCCAAACACCCTTTTAAGTTGTTGTGTGCTTGCAGATGAAGAGATTGGCAATCTCTGCGTTGTGTGCACATCCTGTGGGTCCCAGATCAATCACCATGATAAGAGCAGGGTCCACTTTCACAGGCTCCTCAATGTCCTTGTCTGTAAGGTGAGTGTGTTACAGCTGTCCTGTAAGCGGATGCGGACATATGCGGACAAAAGATTCATTGCAATGTTCTCATGAAGGCTGCCAAAACTTTGTTGATGAGCACGTATTTAAAAAAAAAATTAGGACCCTGAAATCGCTCATTTCAAAAGGTACTGTCATCAGCATCACTGTACCAAATGTTTAATTTGGGCTAGTGGCCACTGTGCAAAAAAAAAAAAGTAATTAGAGAACTTAAGCTGTTTATGATAGTAAACTCTTGTCCCTTTTTGCAAAGATGTAACCAGTTGGACAGGCTTTCAATTCAAATGCTATTGATACGTTGCTGAATATTTTATGCATTCTTAAATCTTCAAAATTCAAGCAAAGGTTTCAAATAATGTTAGTGAGTTGGATGAACTGGTTTCTCGAACAACACGGGCTCCTTCAATACTGTCATTGCCCCCTGAAGAAACCTCGTAATCAAGCTCAAAGTCCACTGAATAAGTGTTTATAGGAATTTCTCTAACTATGGCACCTTTAATAAAACGGGGCTTCTTGTGCAAGTTCAGGATGTTGGAAAGCAACAATCTATGCAGGAAACGCTGACAGCTTTGCTGCACTCTTTGCTGTGTAAAAATAAAACCAGCCATAAATGTTTCATTCAGCAAGCTTCTCAGTAAATGGTGCAACTGTCATGTTCACAAAATGGCTGGGGCACAGCCAAATGATGTGCATCAGTGTTCATATGAATGTGATTGGCCAGGCACTTAATGGGTTAAAGAATAGTAAATTAAATAAATGTTCATCTTGGAGCAAAGAGTTCAGCGTTAGAGTGCTGGCTTCATTGCATCAACCTGATGACAGTAGTTCCCAATTTGATTAAAGGGACCGACAACTGGCCAGAACGCGTGACTAGATCCTGGTGGAAATGAAGAAGCCGTGAATTATAGTGATAGATTCAAGCATCCTTTTTGTGAGCTGAGTAGGATTTACATTTTCAAATCGCGTTTAAAGGTGTGGTGCGACCAAACTTCGAGGCTCTAAAAGCCTGCTGTTGGCTTCCCCCGTGTGCAAGGACACTCAGTACGAAGTGTTGGACACAGCAAACGTTTAGAATATATTTTAATTCGTTCCCAAAGTGTGCCTGAATGCTCATTCTCACGATCTAGAACCATCGCTAGTGCGACTGACACCGGCGTCACAGGGTAGGAAGTGTAACGAAAGTTTTAGTGACGTTGGACCATATTAGAGTGACGTGCAATGAGTGGTGACCCACAGCTCCGCTGCACCAGGCAAGCCAAGAGAGCATCGGCTGCGAACCTGCACTCATTTTTTTCTCAGCATGTTGCCGAAGTAGCCCAACTTGTTCACACTTTGCAAAGTGCTTCTCATCATCACGCGAACCTGCGAAGGCGACTTTAGAGATGTTGCTTTAGCATGCCGGGTTATCGCAGCCGTAAACGTGAGACCAGATAGGTGGGCCTACCTGCCGGTGCTAAGATGAACCAGGCAAGCACAGAATTGTTGTTGCAGAAATCTAATGTGTTCTATTTCTCTGCTGGCGTAAATTCTCGGCAGCGATGTAGTTCTGAGCGCGTTGCCTTTTGAAACATTTTTTCGTCACGGTAACTCAGTGAAAACAAAGAAACGCACCTGTAATTGCGGTTGCATGAAGTGTCACAAGATGTCAATACCATCGTCCTGTAACCCGGTGCTCCGCAAAGATCTTTGTGTATTCCGGAATTCTGTACATGCTAATATTCTCTATGAGAGAATTTTAGCGCGTTTTGAAGGCATCCAGACGGTTTCTCGCGTGTTTGTGCGAGAGCAGACGAGGCAGCACTGCGCGCGTCACAACTTTGTGGGCCCACGTGTTCAAGCTTCCTACACAATAATGTCACTGTCCAACTCAGCGTCCAGAAACCAAAACCGAAAGTCGTTCATATAAACAAGGTGATATCAAATTATTTAGCGAGAATACATGAATCTTGGAGCGTGTCTCATGGTCCCTAGAGCAGTAAGAAACGTTGGCAACAAAGAATGTGCAAGCCACAAATTTGATGGCACCACCTCTTTAAAAGTCACAATAAACCGGTACGTTGCGCCTGCCGGAAGAGCCTTGAAGCTTGATTATGGAGTTGTTCACTTTGGTGTACGTATAGTCTGATGCTTTCATGCACACCATAATTAGCACTCAAAATTAGTGTATGTAGGTTGTTATCCATCCCTGCTCAATTCTGTGCTGCTTACGAGGTGAAAAAAGTTGCACGCTGAGAACCGGCGCTGCCTTCGTGGCGACTAGTGGGACATGTTGAGCCGAAGCGCTCTCGCGCTCACTTCCCACTGTTTTCAGCATGTGTTGTGTGTATATGACTCCACAATCACCGCAGATCAAAGCTTTTGAATATAAATGTTTGACAGCGTTATCTGTGTTACTATTCCATGATTAGACCCTCTTACCGCTAAGCTTTCCATTGCGCTAAAGAAAACAGGTACCATAAAATTTGGTTGTCGGTCCCTTTGAGCAAGCGGCAGCATTTTTGAGCTTTACTTCATAAAGACAGCTTTTCCTACTGCAGCTCTTGCTCTTATCCTGGGGAATTGTTTCTTTCAGCGGTGCTTCAGGTTCTACGGGGACGGTCAGTTCAAAAAGGACGACAGTGGCACCGACGAGTACTGTTCCTGGTGCGCCGAAGGGGGAAGCCTGCTTGTGTGTGACAAATGCACCCGCGCTTTTTGCAAGAATTGCATTCGCCGTAACCTGTCACGACGAGAGATGACCCGGGTCAGTTCTCTGAAGGAGTGGCACTGCTATGTATGCGATCCAGCACCGCTTGTGCCAATGGTCAACTACGCCAAGATGATTGGCAATTACAGTCGCCAATTGGCGAACAGCACGTCAGCGGGCACTTCCGACGCCGGTGGGTCAATGAAGCTCAGCGAAGCGGAGGTGCAGAAACTGGCCTTAGAAAAAGCTATGGAGCTTCAGCGGTCACTCTCCACATTGGCGACCTCTGGCGGGCAAGAGGAACTTTTGGCAAGCATGAGCAAGCTGCTCCGGGACCACGCCCGCAGCTTGTCCCGCATTGCCCAAAGTGCAGAGGAATGCCAGAAGCGCAAGATGAAATCCCGGAAGAAGAAAGCAGAACAGAAGGGGGCTAATGAGGGTCAGGAGTCATCTGCATCGGTGGACTCCCAGCCTAGTAATGCCACAAAACGAGCCAAGAACAAGAAGCTGCTTGTGCTGGACGAAGTAGGTGCCCACTTTAGCAGCTCCGACCAAGAGGGCCCGAGTACCAAGCGATATGAACACAGCAAAGGAGGCGACGAATTGGATGCAAAGTCTGATGCCCACAGTGCAATAGTCAACAGTGCGGCAGAAACGGCGAGTGCTCCATTGACTGAAGTAGCAGCTGATAGCACACCACATAAGCAGTACAAAAATGCAACTAAACTGGAGCCAAAGTCTAATGCTCGCAGCACTAAAGACAGCAGTGATACAGGAAAGTTAAGTACACTGCAGGCTGATGGAGCACACAGTTCAGGTGCTGAGCCTACGAAAGATGCTGGAAATGATTGTCATAAGTCTGCCTTGTTAATATCTGAGGGGCAGGTTGCGGATAAAAAGCCCATTGACCTGGAAGAGTGCGACAGTCTTAGTCGTGTGAAAAAGTTGCATTCGCCATCAAATACAGGAGGAGGTGCTATTTCCGTTGATGACACTGAAAGCGACGTTGGCTGTTCTGTAAAGGAGGTTGCTGATAATGACGTTAAGGAAGAGACATTGGCACAGAAGCTAGAAAATAACAAGAAGGAGGATGCAGCACCTGCTCCCATAGACATTCCACCGGTTCTAAGCCTGGGTGATGAATTTTCACCAGTGGTGTTAAATGACGAAAGTGAGAATGAGTCGGAGAGCCTTCTTGCCGACTTGTTCGCGAAGCGTAAGAATGATGCGGATAAATCAGAGATTATACCTGAAACACCTCCTAAGAAAGAAGAAGAGTTGAAGGCTGCAGATGAACAGGCAGAACAAGACCCTGGAGAACTCCCAGCAGATGCTAGACGTCGTGAATCTGTTAGCACTGTTGACATGAGTTCAAGCAACGAAGACAGTATTAAGATAGGTAAAGTAGCAAGAAAAGTGAAAAAGAGTGCAGGGAAGGCAAGCGTTAGCAGTGCCGACTCTGTGGACGAAGACAGTCGAGCAACTGAAAGCTTCCCAAGTTCCGGGGAAGGTGAAAACAAGCAGTCATCGCCACAGAAATCGGTTCGACAGAAAAAGCGCACCCCATTGAGCAAAGATGCGAAAGCCCGCCGTGCCTTGATCCGAAGCTTGCACTACACTAGCAAGTCGTCGAGCGAGGATGAACTTGACGATCCTTCAACGAGCACGCCTCGTACTCCGAAACACAGGTCTCCGAGGAAGAGGCGTCGCACGTCTAGCGGCTCGGCTGCGCAGTTGAGTGAATCGGCTAGCAAGTGCCTGGAAAGGGCTTCCGAGAAATATGGTGATCCGAAACTGGAGATGACTGCATCTGTCGAAGTGCAGCGACTCGACATTGACCCCGCCATAATTGCCGCGGCAAAGATGGAAATTGAAGGAAACGTGGATCACGTGGAAAACGTGGATGACGAAGAAAAAGAAATTGCTAGACTTCTTGCCCCGATTAGGATACGCCGAAAGGTCCCAGATAATGAGGAATCTGACGCTGAGATGGAAGAAGCACCTGAAAGCGGAATGAAGGAAGGTGAAGATAAAAAAAAGAAGCTGAGAGGTCCCAAAAGCAAAAAGAAAGCTGCAGCGAGCAAGGAAATAGGTAAGTGCATTAAACATTGGCTTTGGTAAAGGGGAGTTGAAGAAGAGAAGCAGGGTGTGTTTCTATATTGCTTTTTTTTTTGAGTCGAAGAAAAGAAATATTGTCACTATCCTCAGAGTGAGCTCCTTTCGTGGACAAGAATGGGCATTGTGCTTCTTTTAGACACCCAGCTTGGTTGGAAAGCTTTTTTAAGATGGTGCACATGCTTGATTCTATTTTAATGCTTGAACCAGAGTAACTGGCCACGTAAGAACTGTGCATTTGAAGTGAAACGAGAGAGCTGGGATAGTTGGTTGGAAGTATTGTAAAACACGATTTACTAGCGCCAAGTTCAGGGAGCATGCATGGATGCCGACACATTTCCTGCTGCCCAGGAAACATGCAGCACTTTTTGGCGACTCTCATACTAACTAGCCTGACCTAGCCCAAACATTTCCTTTCCACTAAGGTTGCGATTTGGGCCTGTTGGTTTGCCATTAGAATGCACAAAGTTGCATGACTGAGGCACGGACAGAAGAGAGACACGATTAGACACACGATGCGTAGTGACATCAATTTTCAGTGACATAATTTTCGAAATAAAACTGTTGTAAGTCTGCGCTTCGTGTGTGTAATCGTGTCTCTCTTCTGTCCATGTCTCAGTCACGCAACTTTGTGCATTCTAGTTTGCTTTCCAGTTTCCAAAATTATGAAATACTTGGAGGTTGTTGGGTTGAATTAACTGATGTCAAAAAGATGTACCTGTCAACTTCTCAGAGTTTTCAGTAATGTGGATGGCAGCTCATTTTACAGTTTGATGTACATAAAAGTGACGAAAAATATATTCTCTTCACAAGTTGGCATTACGTGAAGAATAAATTGCTATCGTTTCCAACTTATTATGTGCTTACAAAAAAACACTCTCCTTCATCTAAACCGAAGTATATAAATAAAATGCTTACGAGCTAGTCCAGCTTCCATTCCGTCGTTGATTGTTGAAGCCTCCTTTAGTAAAATTTATGTAGGATTATAAAACAGTTGAAACATGCTTATTGCTTTAATACTGCAGTGTCGGACTCAAGCGAAGACGCTGACGAGGACGACGCGGAGGTGGCAAGTGGGGGTGCCAGGGAAATTCCTGGAACATCATTCACGATGGTTATTTGCTTTTTGTGTATTTTAAAATGGAACCTTCAATTTTATTTGTTTTTTTTTTTTTTCATGCTTAGCGATGTTCTTGGGAATATTCTTGACAAGTTCTATACACTCAAACCTCATTATAACAAAGTCGCATCTGCCACGAAAATAACTTCGTTATATCCGAAAATTTGTTATAAACGTTTATTTTTAACACTGCAGCTATGCCAAGACTATTCTTCATTTACTTCGTTATACCGATAATTCTTTATATCCGTGTTCGTTATAACGAGGTATGAGTGTACTTGTGCTTGTTCAAGGGTCTTTGTCAGTATCCAAAGGTTATTTTCTTTTTGGTTTCGTTACTTCAGTTACTTCATTCTGTTCTCATCTTTTTATTCCCATTGGCATTAGCAGGCATGTTCACATCTTTCAATCATGCAAAACCCTGCGAAACTTGATTATTAGTATGTGTTAACCTAGCACAGCAACAAGGCATACACATATGTACCTGCCGATTCTATGTAGTCGTCGTCTTCTCTTCACGTGTCTCATCCTTTTGCACTCAAATGTGTTCCAGGTGTGCACTTTAGAGCACTGCACGGGCCTGATTTTCCGGCCCGGGCCCGCTTTACGGAGCCCGAGCCCAGCCCGGGCCCGAGTGTTCATTACTAAACTTATCCAGGGCGCGCGTGTTCATGACCAGGCCCGGCCCGGCCCCGCTAGAGTTTGTTGATCATTATTATTAATGATGCCTTGCGCTTTGTAGCGGGCGATCGGACGGAAAATCAGGTGTGTACATGCATCAAAATGTTCCTTTGCCTGCGGTGGTATATAGCTCAGCGGTAAAGCTGTTTCGCTGTTAAGTTCTAGGACGTGAGTGCGGTTCCCGCGGCCACGGCGGCCGCATTTTGATGGGGGTGAAATGCAAGAACACCGATGTACTTATCTTTAGGTGCACGTTGAAGAACTCCAGGTGGTCGAAATTAATCCGACATGCAATGCATAGCCTTCGCGTGTGCTTGAACGCTCGACTTAGGCATTTTAATGAGCGGGCCCGAGCCCGGCCCAGCCCGCAGCAACAAGCCCGGGCCCGGCCCAGGCCTGCCGAAGAACGCTTCGGACGGCTCGGCCTGCGGGCCAAGCCGGGCCCGTGCTTTCGGGTCGGCCCGGGCCCACGCAGTGCTCTAGTGCACTTGGAGATAGCTTTTAAAAAATGTCTGCCATTTCTTGCTCATCCTAGTGCCATGTCCGTGGGATCTTTGTGCATTTTAAAGTTCACAGATAGGAAGCTGTGTAGTTAGCACTCACAACTGCTTCCTTTCTGATGGTGTAGGTTTGGTTTTTGTTTCGTTGTTGCATGAACTAATTTTTAACAGTTGTGCAAGGCCAACTATACCGACTGTCCTTTGTGTGATAGGTTCAGTGGGTGTGCTCTTTGTTTTTCAAGCGGTCGCATAATAGACACATTTTCCAGCTGAGGCAGGTAGATTTTTCTTTGAAAGCTTATGTTTCTTTTGTTGAAGAAGGTTGATTATTAGTGGAGGAAATGAAACATTTCGCTTTTTAGACCTCTCCAAACTGCAGTACGAAGTCAAGCCATTCCTACGAGTCTTATGGTAAAGAATGACAAAATTTGCTAACGTTTCTACCAAAAACAAGTGTAGCCATTTTTATTGGGTACTGAGTGCTGAAGTTAAAGCATACATCATGACACAGTGTTGTGTTGATGCATGAATTTGCACCAGCTGTGATGCATTTTCATTACTGCAGACACCGACTCATGATATGTGTGAGCTGCATCATGATTATGCAGGAATGCTTCTTCATGGTGCTCAGCTGTTGTGTTTAATGTAGAGCTGTGCGAATAGCAAAATTTTGGGTGCGAAGTGAATTCGAATATTGAAGTGTGAGTGCGAATCGAATTGAATATTTTTCGAATATTTCTCGAATATTTCTCGAATACTTTGAAGCGAAATTGCAGGAAAAAAACTTGGAGAGGATTCCCAAGCATATTCTTATAAGATAGCAACATGGAAGTGTTCCTTTTCGCTAGGTTGAAGCGCAATGTAGAGGCCGAATTGTATTTTGGACATGATATGGTGCAACCAAAGTGTTGTCGACAACACTTTACACGTGGTAGGCAAAGTTGCCATTTCCTCAGCCTCTCCTCCTCTTTCAACTTCTGTGGAAGCCCAACTGATGTGGCGGACAAGGGTGTGCTCCCTTCAAGTCCAGAGTTCCAAATCTGTCTCGTAGACGTCGATATATAATATCTGAAATTTTGGATGCTAAAAAGCTTTGGTGTCCGATTTTTCGGACTTCCTGCCCAAATTTCAAGTCCAAAACAGCATTAATTGAGCCCCCACCTCTGCCACATCTTTCATCTCCATGTTGGAACCCGCGTTTTCTTGAGTTAATACATTTGCGACCGTAGCAGAGCTTGAAAGGCAGCTTTGCCGCAATACGGGGGTGTGATGAGGTGAAGCATACTGAAAACCTAGGGACTACTTCCAATCGGACGTTGACTGTGTCTTGGCCAAGTTCGACCGTAACGGAGCTTGAAAGGCAAGCTTTGCCGCAATACCGGGGTGAGATGAGGTCAAGCATATTGAAAATCTAGGGACCACTTTCAATCGGATGTTGACTGTCTCTTAGCAATATTCGACCGTAACGGAGCTTGAAAGGCAGCTTTGCCGCAATACGAGAGTGTAATGAGGTGAAGCATATTGCAAATCTGAAGGGGTCACTTTCAATCGGACGTTGACTGTATTTGTTTTTAGGAAGTTCGAATAGTAAAATTGCAGTGCGAATCGAATCGAATAGCAAACACTATTCGAAAAATATTCGAAATTTCGAATATTCGCACACCCCTAGTTTAATGATTTATGCTTCAGCAACCTCATCAACACGACGTTCAGAGCATTTCATCCTCATAATCTTTGCGCAAATATTGGCTCATAATACAACTCTGAAGCCCAATTTCGCTAAATGCCAGATTAATAGCTGACATCTCATTTGTGGCACATATGATTGCCTTTACTCTCACCAGGAATATTAACAATTGTGTGTACTCCTGAACCCTGGAAACTTTAGTGCTTTTGGCTAAAGATGGTTTGGTTACTGAGGTTTAGCAGCATGTTTAGGATGACACACATGCTTAATCATGTTCACTCTGTCCTATTGTGTGAACGCTTGATCCTTTTTGTCATCTGTCATTCCAGTCAGAGAATACTACCCAAAAAGACTCGCTGCAAGAGACCTTGCTCCAGAGAATCCTGCGCAGCACTTCCGAAGAATCCAGCGAAGGTTGTGGATATTTACACATTTTTATGGTGTAGCTGTGAACACCACCTAGAATAACAAACATTCTTTGTTGTGAGGTATGAAAAGAATAAAGCCTCAGCCCGCACAGTCAAAAAATGTTTCTAAATCCAAGAGGGGATGTTTAAAACACCATGGTCGTGGCCTGGTTCCCGTATTTCTAGGGGCGCACACAGCCAGCAAAATTATAGCCTTTTAGATTTCTTTTATTTATGGGGCAGCATCACTGTGGGGTAGAATCGGGACTCCATCTGTATTCTGAAAAGCAGCACTACACTGAGTAAGGAGGAGTTAATTCATCAGTTTTCTGAGGTTACAAGTTCATTGTTTAAAACAGCTCTTTTCTGATCAAGAAATTGATATAGAGGGCAACTCATGAGCATGCTGCTTTTTGTGTGGAACAGTGGTTTGAAAATGGGACAAAAGTTGCTGTTGCTGTGCTGTGGCCTAAGTAATTCTTTTTAACCTAACATTTGGGAAGGTGAAATCTCATGTTTCCAAAATGTGCAGCGAGGCACTGAAGGAGCTGAGGCATTGGCTGCAACACGTAGGCCTGCACAGCTAGTTACACCCTTCTATTTAACTTGAGATATAAAACATGCAAGGTGCTGCTAGGTATTGCTTTACTTGATAAGCTAACTGGGTCAGCCAAAAAAAGAAACGGACCTTGTTAACCAATTACAGCAGTGTAGGTAGGCAGCACCAAAGATTCATTGGCAGGAAAGCCCTGTGAAAGGTATCCAGTTAAAGCATTTTTCATGTTCACATGCAGTCAGCAAGTTTGTTATCAGGCTCACAGAATGAGCTTTGACGCGGCAAAAATATTTATTTTGTGAAGAAAAAAGAAAGGAAGGACTATCTCAGTCACCGAACATGTTTACGTGCACGGTGCTTGCAGATTGAAATGCAATATCAAATTTTTTAGTGTAACGACCGGTATGTGCAATTTCTCGAAATAACCGCATCATTATCGCTACGAATCTGGCTGCTAAAGGCAATGTTGGCCTTGATGCAAGTGCTCGAGTCAAAGTTATGCCGCTATGACACGATCTGAAGACAGTTGAAATAAAAGTACTTGGCTCTATATTGTAGCATTTCAAACTGTGAGCAAGTTTGAAGCAGTTGCTTTTATCCAACAAGCAGTCGTCAAATTGCCATTACACGCTGTTCAATGGTGTGCCTCTACTTGCAGCCAAAAGGCAAAACAATCCAGATGATGTTTTAAAAAGAAGTTGTTCATTGCAGATGAAACCGTGGAACCAGAGCAGCGCAAAAAACGCAAGAAAGAAGAAAAGGAAGACAAATCAGAAGAGGCCAAGGCCAAGGCCACTGAAGCACCAGTGGTGGAGACAACGGAGAAGGCGTCTGAGAAAGAGGGCAGTGCTGGCAGCTCTTCAGAAGAAATTGTGAAGAAGAAGAAACCTGGAAAATACGACAAGCTCTTGCGAAAAAACGTGTTAGCAGAGCTTGACGATCCCAAACCAAAGAAGGAAACGAGTAAGGAATCTGACAAGGAGGAAGCAGCTACAAAGCCACAGAAAGCGTGAGTAACTGGCACCTCGTGCGGCGTTGGCATCCAGCTTCCACTTGTAGCCTCTGCGATGCCTCTGTGTCTCAGATCAGTTAGTGCACGTTATTGCTATTTGCTCTGCCCTTTGTTTGTACTATGGAGTAATATAGACGGAAGATCCAACTCCAGCACTGTACAAAGCGTTTGGGACAAGTTGTGGACGGTGGTCATCTAGTTCATCTCTTTGCTAACATTCCCTCTGACTTGTGCATTTGCACAATGTTTCTGCATGGCGCAGAAGTTAATTTATGTTGCAATAAGGGAGGCACTGGATAAAACGGATGCATGGCCCTTGAGGGAATGTCCCCACTCTCTCAAATAGCTGGGCCTTGTGTTCTCTCAGCAGGGAGTAATTTATGGTGCAGTGTTTTTCTGGCCTCTGCTTTAAGTGAACTGCTGCTTCTAGAAGGACCTTTTGTTTGCACTAGTGGAAAACATGTACTAATGTGAATGCTGGCTCATAGGACGAAGAACAATGCACTCACTGCTTGTTTAGAATTTAATGTGGCGATTAAAGTAAATGAAAGGGGCTGGGTGATGCACACGTAGCATACGCTTAGGTAGCTGCAAAATTCAATGTTGCCACATCCAGGCTTCTCGGCTCCCACGTCCCAGGCACCAATGCTTGAACCTTCGTGTTTTGCCTTTATTTCGTGCCGTTGTTTTCTCGTGTGCCAATAAGCCCAAAACTGCTCACATCCAGAGATCAGCTTTTAGAATTCTTGTTGATGATTGCTGTTGTACAACCTAGACATATAGTATATGTATTTTTTTCTGCCTGAAATAAATATTTAGGGCCCTTCTTTTCAGTCACGGCAGTGCTATGTTACTCATGGGAGGCAGTTTCGGAATGTGAAAGGGGACTGATAGGGAGTTTTATTGTGAGCCGAGAGCTTTTTGGGATGGTCGCTCTACCAAGAGCGGCAGTTGCTAGCTTCCTGGTTAGCTCAATTGGTAGAGCGACCGCCCCGGAGAGGCGTTGGCCCCGGTTTCGATCCCCGGACCAGGACCAATTTTTGCGCAACTAAGGAGCTTTCTTTCTGAGAAATCCGTATGGATTTCCTTGTGGCTTTGTGCTACAAATGGGGGGTCGTCAATATCCCTTTCTTAAACAAAACTGTTGCCTCTAATTTGGTTGTTTTTGTATGCGCTTGCTGCATTCCTGTACTTCTGTAAACGAAGCTCCTGTTAGATGAAATGCATTTCCCTTGTCTCTTGAGGTTGTTTAAAGAGATTCTACTGTAAGTCAGAATGCTTTCTATGGCAGTCACTGATAGCCGAGATGTAGCTTTGGGATGGTGAATCCATTTGATCAGCTCATATGCAGCAGGGCAATGGGCCACAAGTAACTGCTCGCAGGCCACATGCTGGGCACTTCTGCCTTAGATCCATATTCGCACTTATCTGGTCTTTTGCAGGAAAGCTTCAAAGAAAAGAAAAATTGTGTACAGCGATGATGACGACTCTGCGGACAAGCAGCCTTCAAGCAGCTCGCTCGAATCCTCCTCGAGTGACCAAAGTGAATCGGATAGCAGTGTAGGCTTTGCACCTGCCCGCAAGAAAAAGGGCAAAAATGCAAAAAAGATCGCCAAAGCTGCATCAGATGACTCTGACTTTGCAGAAGGCAAGTCTAAGAAGGGGGGCGCCTCATCATCTTCAGATGCGAACAAGCGGAAGAAGAAGCGAAAGCGCATCAGGATGGCTTGCTCCACGGCTGACGAGAATGAAGACGACGATGACAGCTGCGTGGAGATAATCCCTGGCTCTGTAAGTGTGAGACCGGTTTCTTCTAGCAGTGCAACAGCAAAAAATTTTAGTCAGCCAAAGGGGCCCTGCTTGCTCACTTATAGCAGGAATTTCACAAAAGGGTGTGGCGTTTTATCAGGTAGAAGATAATGTACCATATATATATATATATACAGTTGAACCCCTTTATAAGAGGCACGCATGGGGGAGAAATTCTTGCCTGTTATATGAGGCGTCTCTTATAAGCAGGGTACTAAATTATGCATTTTCCTATCAACCCTTACTTTCATGTAGCATGCTGGTGTCTCTTATACCCCACATGTCTCTTATATCAGTGTCTCTTATAAAGGGGTTCAACTGTATATATATATATATATATATATATATATATATATATTTCAAAATATTTTTTAATAGAAAAGCACTTTCACATATCCACATACTACAGTAAATTTTCTTGCTAATTATTTCTGGTCTGTTCAGATACTGTCTTAGCATTGTTTCTGTAGTGAGTTAAGTAAACATAATGATTCCTTTCAGAGCCAAGAAGCAGATGGCAAAGGTCGTCGGAACATTCGCAAGCTCATCTCTGACAGGAAGCTTACCGAGGAGACTAAGGCTGCTGCACTGGCCGAAGAGGAGAGGAAGAAGCGCATAGCAGAACGGCAGAAGCTGGTAGGCTTTTCTTCATCACTGCCTTTAATCCATTTGGTAACTTTGCCTTGCCCTTACTTCTCCCTTGCGATGCAAATAATTCTAGTATAACGAGGCCTTGGGAACTGGACCCAACAAGGCCGACACGAAAGTGAAGCAGCTGGTGCTTGAAATGGACCTGAAGACAAAGGAACCAGTTGTGGCGGTTGACGAAGACCTTGTCAAGTCCATGAAGCCTCACCAAGTCAAAGGTGAGAGATTATGGCCGCTTCCACCACGGATGGCTTCCTGACTCGTTTTTGTTGTGTAGGGACTCTTGTCAACACACTGTAAGCAACATTGTGATTGTTAGCCTTGCAACTTACTACACTGCTGTAAAAAAACAAGATGGTGGTAAAAGATTGATGTGCTTTCTAATATGTGGCACAGTATGACAGTGGTTGCCAAAAGTATGCTCAGGCTTCACGGAAACATTGCAGTTGGTGCGATGTCAACTGTATGTGCTCAAGTTATTGACAGATTTTTTTTTTGCGGGATTTCGTTCAAAATGCACAATGACGAGATGACCCCACCAGGACTATATAGCAACATGTGAAGTGTAATTTTTTCGGCACAAGTAGCAGCCTCAGCTTTGTGAAGCTTGCAGTTTAATGAAGTTTTGCTGCACATTTGCTTACCAAACATTGTGTACTCTTGGAAGTTGAAATTTCAAGGGGAAAGGCGGGTGTACTTATCTATGGCCATGGGAGCTGGACATGTAGCAATGGGTGCCGCTAAGTGTCTTGGTTAAAACAAACGTTTCGACTGAAACCATGGGAGTGTGAGGAGCTGTCATTGTGGGGCATTTTCAAGCAATCTCTCTTCCAAGCACTAATTGAGTGCAGAGATGCTTAAAATGCAATCATGTTAATTAGACACATTATGACTAGTGTGGAACAGTATGTTCTTTTTTTTTAATATATATATTCACATACAGAACCTTATAGATCACCGTTCATTACTTTTTCATGGCGATCATCAAAATGACACATAGTAAACTTTTATTTCTAAGTTTATTATTAAATTTGTGATAAAAAGGCCTGACTGCTTTACACTTAGCCTCCTTATTAATCTTGCACACTGTGTCTTTGCCAGTAAGCCAAGTGAAATAGTATTTGATGCTGTGTGTATATTTTGAAGTTTTGTATTGCAGTATCCTTTTTCTTCACCCTATTCCGAGGTAGTGAGGCATGATATGTAACAGATGTGTCTGAAACGCAGGTGTCAAATTTATGTACGAATGTGTGATTGAATCACTGGAGATGCTGAAGAAGGACCCTACAAAAGGATCAGGTTGCATTCTGGCCCATTGCATGGGTCTGGGGAAAACATTTCAGGTACGAAACATCTCTCCTATCCTAGAAGCTAAACCCGAAGAAAAAGTTCTGCATATTACTGTTTTGTTTCTTTTTCAGCGATAGATTTTCGAACGACTTATTATAGCAAGGTGTTTTCTTTAAACTAATTTGTAAAGAATATCAGGATCGTAACACGAGATTGTCAGTTTCACAGCCGTTGGTGACGTCGAGGCTTCACAGCCATACAGCTATGGTAAGAGAGTGCGCTTGACATTCTCACTCCAAGTCAATTAAGTCACACCCTTTGTCTCAACCAACCACTGTATATGTCTTGGGAATTGCCCTCCTGTGCATGAGAATTGCAGTGATTCCACTCCTGCGCCAACTGCGCCAAAGTGCGCCAAATTGTATTTACTGCGCCATCCTGATAATATCGACGAAAATTGCGCCAAACTGCGCCAGAGTCGGGTTTGGGGGCGTCTATCACCGGCGATCGCACCGGCGGCGCGTCGAAGTATGTGCAGCTTGATCTTGGGGCCGTCAAAGTTACAATCACGGACCAATAATTATTCCGTTAAATAAACAGCGCTCGCGCATGCGTGCCGAATAAGCCATGACGCCATGCACGGTGCCGACGCAGCTTTTGTTGTGCAAGTCGGCTCGACAGCAAAACACGCTCTCCGCAGATGCTCGTGACGTCTAGGCCAATCGGCAGCGTGGAAGTGTGGTTGCGATTGATCGGCGGACGTTGCCGCTTTAAGAAACGCTGCTGATAGCTTGTTTCAAGCGTCGCACGGCCCGTAATGAAAGCAATGCTCAGTAATAGCTACACGCGTGCCGCTAAAAGGTCTGTCACTTGTTTCTGGACATCGCGGAATCAAGTCTGGGATCACTAGCAATAGGTATATGGAACAATATCGAATTCTTCGTGCTTCGCGTCTATGGAAGAGCACGTGAATGGTGTGAACGCATTGACACTTTTCCTCAGATATACTTTATCCATGGGTCTTCATACAGAAAGACTTTTTCGTAATTCCTTCCACCAGCACATCCGGGTTTGTAATCACTCTGCGGTAAATACCCCTAAAAGGCCCTGCCCTTTCGAGCTCGTCAGTGCTATAGGGTTCCGAAATGAACTTAGTGCTTGCTTTTTTTAAGGAAAGTCACAGCTCCACCGCAAGGATGAAGCAATGAATGCGATAGCATGAATCCCATCTCGCGTATCTACGAAACGCTAGAGTAAGCGAATACGGCCGTTCCAGGGAGAGATGCTCTTTACGCACAGTGTCTTTGCGTTGAGAGCGCAGCACGTAGAAGAGCATACGAGCCGCCCGCTGATGGCTGCCGAGATAGTGCGCTGGCCAGCGATCGCCACCGCGCCCTTAGAATCAAAGTTCAAAGTTGCTACTCGAGCGAACCTTCCCCCTCCCTTCGTGTCTTTTCATGCTCGTGCAAGACGGGCGGGGCGTTTCCTCTCTTTCGACGGCAGGCCGCCCGAGCGGGGTGATGTTGCGCATGCGCCCTCCGAGCGACGGAAATGGGCCCGCTCGTTTGATTTATTTTTCGGCCGCGTTCGTCGGCACCGCTCGCGCGCTTTTACTCGCGGTAGTACATACGACGCGCGGGGGGATGCTATCAATTTGGACTTCATATGGGACATGACGGCAAAAACCCGTCGAGAGTATCCATATAATTGCTATCGCAATAAAATGTCATCTCATTAATAAAAACATGCCTCCTGGTAGGAGCAGCCGCAACTGCGTTTTAATATGCGCTGCTGTCAGTAGCGGGCCCGTCGCTGACGGCCCACTGTGAAGTGGCTACGCCATGTTACACGTTCGCTCCTCGCTTTCGAGGGTCAATAGCTGACGGTTAAGAAAACGCAGTTTCGCTTAAGGGTGAAGCAACGAATGCGATACCAACAAATTGTATTGTTATACGAAGTAAGGCTAGGAGCTAACTCTTTTGGATCTGATCTCGCGTAACTCCACAAAACGCTGGTTTAAGAGAATATGGTCGCTCCAGGAACCGAAGCGGTTTTCGGGCTGTGAGTTCTCTAAACGCGAAGTAGGCGGTGAAAGCACAGCAGATTTACGAGCCATCTCCTGATGCCTCGAGATAGCGCGCGCGCCAGCGCCTGCTCCCTTCGAGCGATGCAGTTCCCCCACCCCTCCCCTGGCGTCCCTTCATGCTCCTTACGAAAGACGGGCGGGCCCATCAAAGAGAGACGTTTTCTCTCTTATGAGCAATCGACGGCAAGCCCGCTCGCGCGGGAAGATGTTATCGCACGGGCTCTCCGTGCGACGGAGACGGCCGGCTCGTTTAATCTCCGCTTCAGCCGCGTTCGTTGCCAGCGCTCGTGAGCTTTTACCCGCGGGTAGAATGCGCGGGGTGGCGCGAGGTGATGTTATCAGTTTGGACTTTATACGGAAAAGTACGGCAACGGCGACGGTGAAAATCCGCCGAGAGTGTCCATATAATTGCTATCGCAATAAAAATTGAAAAAGAATTGAGGAGCCATTTCACGTGAAGTGGATGATAAGCGAAGCTATTTCGCGCACAGCAGAGTGGTGACATGATAGAGGACAGTTTGGTATATAAAGCCAGGTTGTTAATGGCCAGGCTGTTAACGTTCAATACGCAATATTAATGCGAAAACCTTAGATCTATGCTTCATCAAACACGAAAATTGACCGTCAGCGGCGTCAATCGATTTATGCAAAAATAATCATCACGTGATAGCGTCATCACGACGTCATAGATCTTCAGAACTAGTGACGTCATCATGGCGTCATGTGTCGTAATGTCATGTGATGACGTCATCACATGACATCGCCGCTTTGCACTGCTTCCGTGATCAGTGCGCCGATCATGGAGGCAGTGCATAACCAGGTGAGGTGCAGAATTAAAGCTTGCAGAGAGGGAGGGGAGGATCAACACATCGATCGAGGAAGAAAAAAGAACCTGGCTTTCGCCTTGGAGTCGTCCTAGGGGAATGCATTAGGGACAGTGCGACTCTTTAGCATTGAGGCACTGTTGTACGTCACTGTGTTTGTCTACCACGTCTGCTGATAACCACATAGATGTATTTAGAGTTTTATTTCGAAAAGTACAATTTTATTGATCCGGTATTTTGTTTATTTGCTTGTGTCGAAAATAATCACCGAAGAGGTTAATGCAGAACACTCAACTGCATGAGCCCTTATTTTTGCATTATCGAGTGAAATATGGAGTACTCCTGAGATGATTTTTTCCATGAGATTTGCATTGAATCGAAATATTTTTAGCTCTTCATAAGAGCCCCATAATAATTATTTAGATGCTTGAACGTTAATGCAATTTACTTCTCTAGTACACTCCAACATATAAATTATCTGCTCCAGAGTGCTCCCAAATGCAAAATTATCTGCTCCAAAGTGGAAATTATTGCTGCTCCAAAGTGCTCCAAAATGGAAATTTTGCTGCTCCAAAAATTGCTCCAAATCGGAAGTCCTCGGTAGCATCACTGGAATTGGAATACGGCTCCATCTAGGCTCTTATCGCTCATTGTTTTAAAGGCTTGAGTAGGTTGTACGTTTTAGGCTGTAGATGCAAGCACATCGATTATGTAATGTTTATTCTTACGTTTCACATATTATTAAGCAACAGAGAAAAGGTAATGTCATGAACAACTGATGATTCATTTCTGTGTAGAAGAGTGCGCTCGTGTGTCAGAATTGCAACGAAAGGAGCGAGGCTGTTCACCGATGGCTGTTATTGTGCAGGTGATATCTTTCCTTCACACCGTGATGACCCACAAAGTGTCTGGGCCGCTGCTTCGCACGGCCCTGGTCGTGTGCCCATACAACACCGTCCTGAATTGGGCAAATGAATTTGAGCAGTGGTTGGACGGAATTGATCATGGCCTGAAGGTGAGTGGTCTCAAAGTCACTTTTTTTGTGTGCATTAGAGGAAGCTATGATAAACACTGCTTTTCTCTTGTATGTGGGACCTCTTTATGAAGTTGCCCTGTCCTGCTTGCAGCTGGTGCAGTCTTCCGCTGTCTGTTACGTGGACATTATTGAGGTCTGATTTTAGCAGTATACAAGCTAGTCCACATGTCTAGACAATTACTTCAAAAGGGGAAGCGGTTTTTAGACATCAGATGTTTTATTGTTTAAGCTAGGATGATCAAAACTCCAGGGATAACGCATTTTCATGTGCTGATATGAAATATGAACTCGGTGTTTAGGTGCGCTATGCAATTAATTTTGAAATTATGAGCACTTCATCTTATCGCATTTTTATTAAACTGGCTGTACAGATCTTGCTGAATGAAATGTCATTGCATTTCACACATGTCACGGAGTGCAACAAGAGTAATTTGGTGGTTCTAGCGTTCCTAGAACAAAAGTTATGAAGCTTCAAAATTCTCATTTCAGTGGCAGAGAAAAATCGTTTTTCCTATTTCACCCTTCCTCAAAATTGACAACTTCCCAAAGGAGCATTTGACAACCTATTGCACTCACTACACACTCAGTTTTTCAGCGGGATAAAAATGATCAGAATTGAATATGCCAAAGCTGAGAAAAGCTTCTAGGAAGATTGTTAGGTTATGAAAAATTGAACCGCGGAAAATAGCGACGAACAAAACGCCAGTGATTGCTGACATGGTATAAAAGGCTGCTATGGCTAAGATAATGACCTAAGATGCACGAAAATTGGTGAAGTTATGCATCAGGAATGGCAGAATCCAAAAATAACATCTCTGATAAACCGGTTTTCTTTGCCAATTTTTGGTCCCATATGGCAGCTCACCCCCTCCCCATAAGCTGATCAATACTTTTCCCAAGTTATTCCTTTTCATGCATTTGGCATCTGACAACTACTGTTAGGTTTATAGGCATGTAATGAGTGGTTGGTGTTGTGGGGCCATGTCCCCATTTTGGATGACCTTGCTAACCTTCATCGCATCACTATCTTTAGTGCAATTTACTTTCGTTAGGCAGTTGGCCGTTGATGTCACCAACCACTCAAACAAAGCAGGTGTGTGCAGTGTCGGTAAAATAAATTCCAGCTCTGAATATTTTTCACTGATTTCAACGTGTGCATCCTGACCCATGTCCAGTGCCAGTGCTGTTTGAGCACGAAGGAAAAGTTTTTTATTGAGATGAGCATTAAGGGCAATCCTTTATGGTGGCTGGCATGTGTAGGGCTTATAACATCACTTTTGTAAGATGCAGAGGCTTTGGTTCAGGCCATTTTCTTGAACCTGGGTGGTGCACTTACATACTGTTGTCTTTGTTTAGTTATATTTAACATTGTTACGGGGTTATATGGTAGATGTTCTGATGTGAGGCCATCCCAACCGATGGCTTCATAAGACTTGCTTGTTGGGCTTAATATTCCAGCACCAGCTCGCCATAACTTCACAGATTTTGAGTGTCGGCTGGGGCCCACGTAATATGCTTTATCGGCAAAAATAAATGAGTTTTTCAAGAAAGTCAGAGGCTATACACTGCAAGCTACAGGAAACTTTATATGGCCAATGTGGCCAAAGTACCAAAAAAGGCTTTGAAATTCATGACATCACACTGACGTTCAAGTGCTTGGGTTTCATCGCAAAAATCGAGAATGAAACTTTGACCTTCATTTAAGGAACCTTGATTGCAAAGTTAAAGAAAGTAAGTTCTCAAAGAATAATTTGTGTTTCACTTTGGTATTCCGTTAAACAAATGTTTTTTTTTTTTGCCAATACTTCTGCAATTTAGAGTACTTTCAATAATGATGGCATAAGACAGAACATTTCCATTCTTTTTTTTATAACAAGCATTGACAGAAACTAGGAATAAATCCAGCAAAAGTCCGGTCCTAGAAAATGTGTTTTGTTGCATCTGCAGATATACGAGACATCTGCCATCAAAGTGAATAGCGTTAGGCTGGAGGTTCTGGAGAGATGGCACAGGAAGGGTGGTGTGGCTATCATTGGTTATGACATGTTTCGTCGACTTGTCAACACAAAAGGCAAAGGCAGGAAACTTCAGGAGGGCTTTAGGCGAGTGCTGCTTGATCCAGGTGAGTGCTTTCAGGGTTTTTCTTTGTGGGCTTGCTTCATAAATGATATGTACTGTTAGTGCCAGAAGGCAAGTGGGACATGGTAACATTAATGCAAATGCATCAATGCAGTGCACTGTGCAGAGCAGTTAGTAATACTAAAACATGTGTGAGGCCCTCTGTGCCTCTTGTGTGCTTAGAGGAATGCCTTTCTTCTAGAGCTGTGTGAATAGCAAAATTTTGGGTGCGAAGCGAATTCGAATATTGAAGTGTGAGTGCGAATCGAATATTTTTAGAATATTTCTCGAATATTTCTAAAATATTTTTCGAATACTTCGAAGTGAAATTCCAGAAAAAAAAGTTAGAGAGGATTCCTAAGCATGTTCTTATGAGATAGCAGCATGAAAGTGTTTCTTTTTGCTAGGTTGATGAAGCACTGGCAGGGTGTTGTTTCATAGTTGTCTTATCAAGAATGAGGCAATGTAGAGGCCGAATTCTATTTATGTACATGATTTCGGGCAACCAAAGTTTTGCCGACAACACTTTACACGTGATAGGCAAAGATGCCATTTCCTCAGCCTCTCCTCCTCTTTCAACTTCTGTGGAAGCCCAACTGATGTGGCGGACAAGGGTGTGCTCCCTTCAAGTCCGGAGTTCCAAATCTGCCTCGTAGACGTCGATATATAAGAACATGTGAAATTTTGGATGCTAAAATCTTCGGCGTCCAATTTTTCGGGCTTCCTGCCCAAATTTAAGGCCCAAAACAGCATTAATTGAGCCCCTAACTCTGCCACATCTTTCATCTCCATATTGGAACCAGCGTTTTCTTGAGTTAATACATTTACGACCGTAGCGGAGCTTGAAAGGCAGCTTTGCCGCAATACGGGGGTGTGATGAGGTGAAGCATATTGAAAATTTAGGGACCACTTTCAATCGGACGTTGACTGTGTCTTGGCAAAGTTCGACTGTAATGGAGCTTGAAAGGCAGCTTTGCCGCAATACCGAGGTGTGATGAGGTGAAGCATATTGAAAATCTAGGGACCACTTCCAATCGGACGTTGACTGTCTCTTGGCAAAGTTCGGCCGTAATGGAGCGTGAAAGGTAGCTTTGCCGCAATACGAGAGTGTAATGAAGTGAAGCATATTGAAAATCTGAAGGGGCACTTTCAATTGGACGTTGACTGTACTTGTTTTTGGGAAGTTCGAATAGTTCGAATAGTAAAATTCCAGTGCGAATCGAATCGAATAGCAAACACTATTCGAAAAATATTCGAAGTTTCGAATATTCGCACACCCCTACTTTCTTCCTGTCGTTAAAATTCTTATTTTTCTGAAATTGATGCAAAAGGTCATCCTCAAGGTTAATGGTTGTGGAATTGTACCTTGGAGGTGCCAACATATTTCAGGATGTGCGTTGTTCTTGGGCATTGCTTGGCATTGGGCTTATTGCTGAATCTCCTCCACATTTCTGCTGTGTGGATGTTCCTTGATGGAGAAACCACTGCACCAACTTGCTTCAGAATGTATCCAGGCTTATTATTAACACCTGTTGAAAAGACTATTTCAAGGTGACAATTAAAAACAAATCAGGGTCCCTTATGCCTTAGCCTAAGGTGGCTCGAAGGCAAAAGCCACCGTTGTCACTGGAGCTTGGTTATGTGACTTTTTGTACTGCATGCCGCATTTTCAAGGTGTTTGTTTATGCTGTGTCTGGTGATAATGATGAATTCTAGCTCAGCCCTTTGTAATGGATTGGCAGCTTTCAACCACCCACTCTGCGCTTCTGCCAATACATCTGTTAACTTGCCTCCTTGCCCGACGTGACTATTGTGTAGGGTCTTTTTCCAAAGTGTTTCCAAGCACTGGCGTGGCTCTGTGGTAAAATACTTGACTGCCATGCAGAATACCTGGGTTTGATTCCGGATCGAACCCTGATATTTATTATGCGATTTTTATTAAGGTCACGTGAGTTCTTGTACCGCACGCTGCGTTTTTCAAGGCCAGTATCTGATGAGGCACTTAAGGCTTTTTCGCCTTAGTATTAAGTACAATATAACAGATGAGTAAAACAGCTGCAGTCATAGATGGTATGTACTGCAACCTCTTTTGCGCAGAGCAGTTGTAAAGCAAACTTGGCATTCGCTGATGTGCGAGTTTGCGACGGCGGAGCACGAGCTTACCTGGTTAAAGAAGAGCAGGACTGAAGACTATGTGCAGTCGACTTGCATCAAGTTGATTTTAAAGAGGTCAACGGAACTGGTCAAACTAACCAGCAGGTTGAATTAAGCCAAAAATAGAAAGAACACCACCTCACACCAGCAGGTTGAATTAAGCCAGAAATAGAAAGAACAACACCTCACACCACCGACTAAGTTGGCATATTTTCCACTGTTGTGACACGTACTTGAATGAAATGCATACACACATTTTTTGAATCCAAAGTAAAAAATTATTGAAAAAATGACATTGCAATACCTAAGCTACATAAAAATTTAACGCATGCCTGACTTTTTATCAAGAGAGGACATACTATATCTGTGATTTTGGCAACAAGAAAAAGTCTGCTTCTGTCTTTAATCAAAGTAGCTCTGCCACCGTGTCGGCATGTGACTTGTTATTTACTACAGTTCGGTGTGTTATCTTTGTTTATTCTCCGTGAGGAACTTACGTCAACGCATAAAGAGACAAGCGATTTTTTTTCTGCATCATATTGCGGCAAACGCCGACCGCTTGGCTGCCATTTTAGGCACTGCAGGACATAGTGTCCTTGTGCAAAAAAAGTGTCATACGCACGAAAGCTTATCTTAGTTTTCGCAATGTCAATTGTGCTGTGGAACGGCTTTCAAGTCAACTTTACCGCAGTACATCATTGTCATGTGGCAAAGCATTTTAGAAGAACTTCTTGCTGGGCTCTGTCCTTCCTTCCTGTGTTCGTCCGATTGAATGCGCAACGATTCCCACCACGAGTGGCAAAGCATGTTATGTGTGGGAATAGGCCATAAGCTGTCACGGGAAATAGCATACACGGGCACGCGCCATATAATTACAAGTGTGCTCACTGATGTTTGAAAACTTTACATGAAATCTTTCAGCACTGTCTGTAACATTGCTGCAGCCCTGGGAAACAATAAATAAAAAGAAGCGTTTTTTTTTTGTATCTTTATCTAAAAACAAAACATTTGCAGGACCAAGCTTGGTGGTGTGTGACGAAGGACATGTGTTGAAGAATGATGCCACTGGCCTGTCCAAGGCAATGAGTGAATTGAAGACTGGCCGGAGGATTGTGCTGACTGGAACCCCCTTGCAGAACAACCTGCAAGAGTGTAAGTTGGATGTCACTGAACCAAGGGCAGGGTTCACTTGCAAAGGCCCTCTGACATACTTAATAACAAATGACGCAGGTTCTTTATCACGAAAGCGTTCCCATTTTAGCAATTCAGTAGTAGGATAGACTTGGCTACATATTTAGAGATCTGCAGAGTAGTTAGATGACTGAAGACTTTATCAATATTCTATTTAGATAACATTTTACAAAGTCACTTTAGAAATTATTTTTCATAAAGCACCTTATTAATGATAAGCTAGAAGCACTAGACAATTGAAGCCAGCTGTATAGTGCGTGGACATTGTTTTCAGAAGCATCATAGAGGCTGTAAGATGCAGTTGCTGTGCTTCATTGCTGTGGTGTGCATTATGCCTTATGTGTAGCAGTGTGGACGGGCTTTAGTGCTCGAAATTCTATCGTTGGATGGCTTTTAATAGTGAATTGTCATTGCTGTGGTAATACAACCTTGGAGGCATTGTGACATTTAGTTCTTTCAGTGTTTGCACTCCTTGTTTTTTCTTTTATTGCAGATCACTGTATGGTGAGCTTTGTTAAGCCAGGTCTTCTAGGAACAAAGAGAGAGTTCCTGAACCGATTTGTGAACCCTATTGCCAATGGAGCGTGCGCAGACTCAACAATCCAGGATGTAAAGCTGATGAAGAAAAGGGTCCACATCCTCCATCGCCTTCTAGACGGATGTGTGCAGGTGTGTGTCACGTAGACATTGATAGACTCATGTTTGGTTTTGTTACCTATCTTTTCTTTTTGTCACTGATTGAAGAGACTCGTGCACTTCTGCATTTTAAATGTGATGCTCATATACAGTTAAACCTTGACGTTCAACATTTTATGCAAAGTAACGTCGCTGAAGGATTCATTTTTACGCGGAAAGTGCCGTCAGAATGTTGGAAAAATACAGCAGTATGAAAATGCGGGAAGTTTGCACAAAGTTGCGCAAAGCTTGGCACAGTGAAGCTGGTTGATCCTCAGCTCATCCTGCTGCAGCACGGGAATCACAGCGCCAGCGGCAGCCAAGAGACTGCGACGGGCGGATCCAGAATACGTACAAAGCGTTCCATTCTGAATATGTTGAAATCACTGTCCCTGAGCCACAGTGTAAAGAACTGTGGCGGTTCCTATGGTGACGGCACAGCTATATTTAGCACAGGTAGCGTGCAGCTGTGGCAGTTGCTGTGGCGGTTGCTATGGCAACAGCGCAGCAGGGTTTTTTGTTTTGTTAACGGACATCTTACTGCACAGCTTCGCTGTTAAAAAGAACAACTAATTTCAACGATGAAAAAAAATTATTTTGTGAAGCTGTGATCAGGCAATCACAATTTGATGTTGGGCTGGCAAAACCCTCTTCACTGCACCGTACGTCATGTGCAAAGCCGGAAAAAGACAATAATAAAAAAGTAAAGGCAACGCAGGTTCAATGCTCTGTGTTCATGAGTGTTAAGCTAAGCCATCACGCCTATTTTGCCACTGCAGCTTGTCATCAAAATCTCGGGGGTTGCCTAAAATGGTCCAACACTGATGCTGTCGTGTTGGACCAAGCTACTTTCTCTCCAGTTATTGTGATGAACGCGCAACATCGAAAACTCTCGTAAGCCACAAAAACAAATGAGTTACCGTCTAAAATCATGTGAAAGAAGGCGACAACCTGAATTACAGCACCTGTCTTATATTGCCGATTATAATTCAACGTTTTTTTTTTCATAAAATGACCTTCCAAAGTTCGGGGGTCGACCTATAATCGGAGTAGACCTATACGTGGAATCGTAAAGTCGACTTATCTGTGGGTCCGACGAAACATCGTCGTCCTCGGATTTCCTGCTATTCGACGCATCGATAACATTAGCCGCAGAGGCAGCGGTGTCGCAGCAACAGCTATCTCCCAACGCGCGCGCGCCGCTTCCGGAGCCGGACATTTTACAGCGAAAGCTGTTACGAGATCATTTCACCGGCCGTTTTTGGCGCCGTAGTTGTCCGCCGCCGCCGCCGGTGTCCGTAACCAGTATCGCTCGAAATAAGAAAAAAAACGAAATAAGAAAAAAATTCCAGAATGGAACGAGGTTCGAACCTGGGCCCTCTGCGTGGGAGCCCAGTATTCAACCTCTGAGCCATGCCGGTGCTTGAAACTGCTTTGCAAAAAGGTCCTATACAGGCTTACATGTTGGGAAGGAACCACATTAGCATATGCAATATAGCGTGGTAGAAGAGTAAAATAAGCTCCAAGCGTCGCACAACGCAAATTCTGTAACCAGGCATCACACAATGCGAATTGCGCAACGAGTAGGTTGTTGAATGCTTTCAAACAAAGAGGTTTAAACCTCCTTGCTTCCAACCCATTACAGGGCTCTGCCATAATTCTTCGTCGTCATCAGGCACAGCATCAACAAAGTGCGCATTATGCCTTACATGCGTTTAGCAGGTACCACGGCTCTCCGTAGAATGACGAAAAATGGCACAGTGCCTGCTGCCCTACTTCTCAAAAATTACAATGATTTATAGCGTAGTGGGTTCCTCGCAAGTGCACTTGTATTGGTTGCCAAGGAAGCCCATAAGCGCATGGTCCATTTCCTCGGGGTCTCAGTAAAGTTCTTCCCCCCCCCCGTCTCTCTCCCACGTCAACGTATGTTATACAGCATGGCGGTAGAGGAAAACAGCGACCGGGCGTCAACCAATGCAAATTACATAACTGGTAGGCGGTTTAAAGCTTCCAATCCATTACAAAGGGCTGAGCCATAATTCTTCATCGTCATCAGTCGTCGCGTCAACAAAGTGCACATAATGCCTTACAGACGTGTAGCTGGTGTCTCGCTTCTCCGCAGAATGACAAATAATGGCTTAGTAGGTGCTTCCCAAATTCACAAAAATTGCGATTTATGGCGTAGTAGGTACCTTTCTAGTGTACTTGTATTGTAGCCCCAAGAGAGCTTACAACGGGCTCTAGAAGCGCCGCTGTTCCAGCTTTCGCTGTGACTGTGCTGCGGTTTCAGTGCAGGCCTGGCGTCTTTTTTTTTGCGATCTGCCACGCAAAGCAAAGCTATGGAGCGCGTTTAAAAATTACCGCCGTGCGGCATTAATGCGAACTGCTTGGGAAACACGGTCTCGAAAGCAGCATTTCATACCTTTGATAGAGGGCGAACGATGCTCTATGAATAAAGAGGAATTTACCTTGCAATGCGCCCTGCAGTTTTGTTTTCATACAATTGAAACGATTCGTTGACAAACCATCAGCGTCCGTGTGGGCTGGCAACACTTCGCGGGGAACTAAACCACATGAGCAGTCACATGCGCCCACAAGCGTCATCGCGTCTTTTTGCACTCACGCCTGTTCGCCATTTCTGCATTTCACTTCGCTTGCGAGCAGTGGTGTGTGCGATTTGCGGCGCTGCCAAACGGACGCCAAGATGACACCCCTACGCTGGCAACAGTACAGCGCTGCTTTCAAGAGGCAAGCGATCCTCTACGCAGAGTCAGAAAGCAACGTTGAAGCAGGGTGCAAGTTGGATGTGTCGGAAAAGTGCGTGAGGGAATGGAGAAAACAAAGGACCAAGATCTTCGCGTGCGCTGCTACATGCCGTTCCTTTCGCGGACCAAGGTCTGGACGATACCCTGCCGTTGAGGAGGCGGTTCGAGATTGGGTTCACGACCACTGGCACCCGTTCCGACGGCGAGCAGCAGCAGTGGCTCACACGATGGCAATGACCGTGACTGCGTCTTTCTCTCAAGCGACGACGAGTCGTAAACAATGTTTCACGGGCAAATAAATGTTTCTTTGCATCACTACCTCTTCTGAAAAACTTATTGGTGAGCTATGGCCGCAGCATAAGGCTGTGTTCGGATTCAACTTTTTTTCCCCTAGAAGGGGTTGCAAGTTGGGGGGGTCGACTTACAATCGGAGTCGACTTATAATCGGCAATATATGGTACATTTATGGTGGCCATGTTCTGTATTGCGACAATAAATACAAGGTGTTCTATGGATATTAAGTTATAAAAACTGTAATACTTTGTTATATTGAAAATTTTGGTTCATCGAGGTTTAAGTGTAGTTGGGAGAAATTGAATGACTGAACCTTACTGGGAATAGAGAACTCAAATAATATTTTTTATGCCGGGACCAGCCTTAGTGGTTGAACGCTGACAGTGAAAAGAAATGACATTGGCAAGAACTCAGTTTTAACCACAGAGAGAGCAAATCTTGAGAATTGGGGGACAGGAAGTTATCCTGCATTTTCAGCAGTAACTTGTGAAGGCTTAAAAGCTTTATCGTAGAGACTTGTGCACACATGGAAGCCTTCCTTGTTTTCTTCAGATAACTGCATGTTATTAACAGAAGTGTGGCCTGCTTGCAGCGCTGTGATTACAGTGCCCTGGCTCCATTCCTGCCACCCAAGTGCGAGTACGTGATCAGCGTGCGGCTGTCAGAGGTGCAGGTGGCACTGTACCGGCACTTCTTGGAGCACCTTGCACGTGGCCGCCAAAAACAGCCTGGAGCTGGCACGTCACTATTCTGGGACTTCAACATGCTGCGCAACATCTGGACGCACCCAATGCTGCTCGAGTTGAGCGCTGAGAGGCTTGCTAAAAAGGAACTTCTCAAGGACGACGAGGTATTTCTTTTTTGTACAGCCACAGCCTTATCTATGCTTACACTGCCTGCCCAGTTTGGGCTGAAAATAGGAGGGGGTGGTACGTTGAGGGTGCTATGTTTACAGCGCAGCTCTTAGTTGTCTGCCAACTCTCCCGATTTGCTCAGGAAACTCCCGATTTCTGACCTGTCTTCTCGGTTGTACGATTGCAGCCATAAATCTCCCGATAAACTGCCTCAATTTCGAAAATAAGAACTGCAGTAGAATAAGAACTGGTTATTAAAACATCACGAACTTATTTATACGACACGCCAAAAAAAGGGAACGTCCATGCATCTTGAAAGGTTAGCTGCCCACTGCCGTATCTGTTCCTGCCACCTTCGAATAACGCGTCAAAGGTGGCAGGTTTGGTCCCTGCCGATAGCAAGTTGTGTTTTCGTACACTGTAATTTCTTCACATTTATGTCATACTTACTACAAATCACGTCCCCTATGCTTTCCTTGGCTTGATTATCTGTTAGTTCTTGGTCGAGTCTAAGAAAGAAAAACGAGCCCTTAAAACTCGCCTTCTTTCATACAAAAGGGCGAGTCACAAATTGCCTTCTAGAATGCATCTTTATGAGTTAGTTGTTTGGCTTGGCTTGGCTTATTCTGGGTATGTGGTCAGCAGCTACTACATAATTAGTTTGTTAGGTTCATTTTTGAAGAAGTGACATGAGTGTAACAGCAAAACTAAATTATTGCTAGTTCTTCTAGATTCCTTGGCCCAATGAGCGTGCAGTTGTGAAGCTTGACTTTTAATTATCGCGTGAAGCTCTGTAATACTAGTCACCGGTTCGATCATGGCCGGGACAGTCGCATTTCGGTGGAGGCAAAATGCTGAAAGCCCATGTACTTAGATTTCGGTGCACGCTAAAGAACCCCAGGTGGTCGAAATTTCCAGAGTTCTGCCAAGACCCCAATAATATTGGGGTCTTGGCACATAGAAACCCAGATATTTTTTTTTGAAATTTGTCTGAAAGTTTTGTTTTGGCCAGAAGAGTGTAGGCCAGTTGGTGATTCGCTATTAGCAAAGGTAACTGCATAACAACGCGGGACACAGAAAAGACAACATGAAGTGGTTCATGTTGTCTCTTACTGTGACCCGTGTGGTTTTGCGATTATCTTTGATCATCTGTCTGTGGGGTCTCTCAAGCTCAAGGAACGAAGGACACAGTACATTGTAGTGCAAAACCAACAAAAGGGCATTTATTTGCACCTTTTACATAGCAGGCTACCGTCTGAATTTGATAATAGCATGTCAATGTAACATCCTGCGGAATTGATGATGTTCGACTCAACACGGCAGGATAACGGGTGAGTGAAGTTTCCCTCTGCCAGAAACCCAAGCCTATGTTGTTTGGGGGTCATGCCATGTGAACGAAGTTTGTGGGATCATCTTATAGGAGCTCCTCATTGCACACTAGAGGGTCGGGCCGGCCACGTGAGGGTCAGCTACGCACGACCCACTCCCAGGACCAAGAGAAAGGAGTGCTTTTTCTCATGGCCCTTCATATTGTCACGTGATTGTGACGTCGACGAAGGCAGCAGTCAGCACGTCAGAGATGAAACTCTTTATTTGGCCGAACTTGTGGCCAGGAAACTGAAAGTCAAACTACAGCAATACACTGACAGCGGCAAACAGAGCGTCGACCGTCGATCAACTGACAAGCGGTCAAGCGCGTCGGCTTTTATACAGGCGCTATCAAACTTTCCAGCAATATCGCTGGTGGTGGTGTTATCTCTCGACAAAGCTGGAACATTCGCTTGCGGCGTGCAATCTTAACAAAACGATCTACTACAATCGCGAAGCTTCTCGAACACTGCTTCGCGGACAGCGTCGAGTGTTGATAACCGTCTTTGCTGGTCAGACCTGAATACATCAAAATAAAACAAGAAGTGGGCGTGGCAATATTCTCAATGTCAAGTAGCACCACCACGGAAACACTGGCACCATTTCGACTTAATCCGTGTCCAGCGGGGAAGCAGGCTTATGGGACACGCAAGCGCCATGCAGTGGAAACACCCTGTCAGGGGATGCGAGCGTCCCCACAGGTCGTACTTGTGCATTAAATCTGTACAGCTACTGGCAGTGCAATGGAAAATGCAATGGAGTTGTCTGAATAATCGGGCACGTCTGAATTACAGTAGAACCTTGTTGATACGTTTCCGAAAAAAACGCGGAAAATAAACGTACGATCCGGGAAAACGTACGGTCCGAACCCAGTAAAAATTGAGGCTGACAAGCCCATAGTGAAGTGCATGGGCAAAAAACATTTATTTCTCAAAAAGCATGGAGGGACTCTTCGATTTCGAATTCCTGGCATCTCGCTGGCAGCCAGAGGTCAGCCAGCTAGTTCCTGTCCTGACCGGAAACAACGTCGTAGTCACGTCTATTGAAATCCCGAGACAACCTGAATATTGCAAAATCGAACTCTGGGACAAACAGCGTAGACGTAAAGAAACGCTACCGCCGTGTCAGCAGACAAAACTTTGCGCAGCATCAGCGTCGGTTCTTTCTGCATTTCAGCTTGGATATGGGGCTAGGTTTGCTGAAGAGGAGAAGTGATATTCTCGAGCATGCGCATTTGGGATACGATCACGAACATTCACAAGGTCACGCACGACTCGCCCCGTTCGTGAAGAAAACTGCCACCCCGCTAAAGGCTTAACAAGCTTAACTCTGCGCAGTGCACGTAACAATTGCGGTACAACACGATGCGCGAAATCACGCGAAAGTGATAAGCGTCCCCGAAAGCGACAGCTGCAGCTGCTCGCGGCTATCGCATACGATGTCACACACTCGCGCTGATCAGTGTGCGTTCTGTCTTAACTTGAGACATGCACTGGTATGTTCGCCACCACTCATAATTGACCATCTCGCACGGCGAACGGGCTAAGATAACGCCCGGCGTAATGGCAACCGAAGGTGAAGTTTTCAAGGGCCCGCACTGCGATCCGTCAAGTCCTCACAAAGATGGCAGCGAGCGTGCATAGTCTCGTTTTGGCATCTGATAACCAGAAACCTCCCAGATATCTTCCAGAACATTTTTTTCTGGCAGCTTCTGACGACCCGCTGGTAGGCAGAATTGTCTAGCCAGAGAAAAAAAGAACACCAACTGGAATTGCGCCACACGATGGGCGGAGCAACCCGAAAACGAACGCGCTCCGGGAGAAAAGTGTGTGGGAAATTATCGGCCATATTCATTGGGCAGAATGGCGGCGTTGCTATGGTTACGTGTCGCGGCGTGGCGGCGTGTTGTGCAGCGGCGGCATGTGCATTTCCATAGGTCTTGTACCGAACCGTGGCAGATTGGAGGAGCGACAGCCTCCATTCTTTGGGCCGCATTGTTCGTTCCCCTAGCTGTTGTTGTAGCCATGGTGTCTGGACAAAAGTGCGTGGAACGAGTGTGCATCTGTGTATCGTGCTACTGATAAAGGATTTGCAATGTTCAGCAAAATCGTGCCAAGTGCTACAGAAAATACTTTTTTTTTTAAAGCCGTTTGAAGATTCTGACGGCCAGCATCGCTGCCAGCCTTCGGGTCGGTGTGTGGTTGACAGAGAGCGGCGATCGAGCAATTCGGAGAAAACGTGGAGGAGACAATTAAGCAATGCAGAGAAAGCACAGAGGGGGAAAGGCACTGCGGAGAAGCCACCGCCGCCGCCGTGCGGCGGCTGTCTGCCACTTCGCGCTTCACAAGCACACGAGAGGGCCTTTTTGCACACCTGAATGAGAGTTTCTGACTACAAAACGTACCATACGACCGCAGTTTTCTGCGGTGTTGAACGTTGCTGCCGAATAATCGTATTTTCCGGGAACGTATTAACCGGAACATATTACACACAGCTGTATTGGGTTATTTTTAATTTTCGCGATTTTGAGCGTAGGAGCCGGGAAATCGTACTAAGCGGGAACGTATCAACGAGGTTCTACTGTATTGATGTTCGGATCATCAGTCATCGAATGTGAAGGCAGTTTTTGGGGCTCAACTTGGCTCTTTAAAGGCTTTTTTTGTGGTTTGTCAGATGAACATTGAGAGTCGTGCTAAGCCTATAAAAATTAGTTGCTGCTGTTTCAGTGCTTTTTTTATCTGTGAACTGTCATACACTGCAGAAAAAAAAACGGGCTAGTGGAGTAAGCACTGTCCTCGTTCATTAGATTTTTTTTTCTCTCAATTCGATTTGGCATTCAATTCAGAAGCTACTATATTCGCTAATCTCATACCTTTCAAATTTGTTGTCTGTGCTGTTTGATTTGCACTTTTTCCTGTTTTAGAAGTTGTGTTCTGGTGTGCGAATTCTATGTTATTTTTCTAGAGTGACATGGCCTCCTTCATTGACGATGGGTCCGTGTCAGAAAAGAGCTCCTCGGAATCGAATGACAATGATGCCGTCATCTGTTTGGATGATGACGAGGGACCCAAGACAAGATCACAGAGGAGGTTTGTTTGTGCTTATACGACTCCTTTTGTTATTGGCTTTAAATTACAGAGCCAAGTAGTTTGGGCTGGACATGTTTTAATGGTGTCCTGGCATATAGTAAATCGTATTTATGACATTTGCTGAATGATTTCCCGAGTCATTAGAAAAGTGCGAAAAAAGTTGGGATGCATCTGTCAGAACATAAAAAAAAGGTGTACTAAACATAGTTTTCACACCTGATGTGTACCTGACAGATCTCCCGAATTTATCATAGAATTCACAAATTCTGGCTCTTATCACGATTTTGCTCTGGAAGTGTTACCAAAAACACATTCTGTTTGCGAATTGGGCTAAAAGTGTTGAAAGGAAAAGCACTGCACAATTGCAAAAGAAAATGCATACAGTAGAACCCCGCTGTTACGTTCCTCACTGCTGCGTTTTCCCGGCTGTTACGTCGTTTTCCGCCGGTCCCGGCATAGCTCCCATAGGATACAATGTATTGGGAACCCCGCTGTTACATCATAACTGTCGGACCGTTCCCGTATGATACGTCGCGAAGTGCGCCCGGAGCCGACCGAGTGACTACCAAAGAGAGCAGCCATGGTGCATTTTCACGCAGCTTGGCCTCGTTTGACCGTAATATTAGCCGCATGAGAGGGGCAAGCAACAGAATCTTTCAATTGATGCAAACAAAAGCATGGCCTTCGAGATTCGAATTGCAAAGATGGCGTCTATGACGTAACTGCTCGCGAAAGCAAGGCCTTCGAGATTGGCATTTACTATTGGCAAAAGCATAGCCTCTGAGATTTGCATTGCACAAACATGGCGTGTATGACGTAATTGCTTGCGAAAGCAAGGCCTTCGAGATTGGCATTCACTTCTGCCATCGCGTTGGCGTAGACTCATCATCATCGTTATTTGTCGGAGAACGCATGGAGAACGGGAGGAGTTCGAGCTGGTTGGCGCTCGCATGGTCGTGCGTGCGGTTCGCGGTCGGACTCGCCGCGCCGGTCGTGATTGCGTGTGCTTAGTTCTTTCATGCCTACAGCTGTTGGTGTTAAAAAAATCACATACGTTGATTACATTTCTGTGGATGAGGCCGTCCTAAGCTCCGCGTTTCTATCCATCGACTAGATCGCGGCTGAGCGCGCCAATTTTCGAGCTGCTCGTAAGAATTGAAATAAAATTCTGTACCACTAAATATTTTGCCGTTTTTCCTGTTTTTCGGCTCTTACGTTTCCCGTCTCTTACGTTTATTTCCTACGGTCCCTTCAAAAACGTATCAGCGGGGTTCTACTGTATAACTAGATGCCATATGCCTTAGGGGTATAGTACTTTTTTCAAACATGTTCCCTAAAGCAGGCCAAGTCAGCAAAAAGTTGCTAAAGAATGTAATTGTGATGTTGCTGCTTTTCCCCCAAAAGTCGGAAGCAATAGTAGCGATAGCAAAGAATTGAAAACCACATGAAGCAAAGTTCCTAATTGGTCATATAAATTACGGGAAGCATTTGCTTTGAGACTAAGTTACTAGGCATGGCGCTGTGCATGCACAACAGACACAATCAACTCTCGCTCAGTGACCCCTAGCACTCGCTATCACAACACAGGTGTGGAGAAGTGTGCTGGCACCACAGAGTTAACACTTCATGCTGCCGCTCACTTAACCACATCTCCAAAGATTGTGCAGCCTCCAATGCTAGGCATGTATGATGCCATGAGCCTTTGAAACTGGATCATATTATCTGTAAGGTACAACATGTAGGACGCATGTGCATTGAACCAGGTGGCCCATGAGGTTATATTTGCACGTATACAAATGTGATTTCACATAGACACAATGTTTTGTGCAGGGCAAAACAAAAGGATAACAGTGACAAGGATGACAAAGACGGAAAAAATGCCAAAGATGACGGAAGCAGTGATGACGAAGTTATATCAACATGGCAGACAAGAAGTCGAGGTTTGTTTTTTCCATGGCCACCATGCTTTCTGGCTTGTACATCTTAACTGAGTGGTTGGTTAATTACTCTCATCACCAGTTGTGTCCTGTGTTTTTCATTTTCCCATGCAAATCATTTACGTGCATTGCAGTGCTGAACCTTGATTTCGGCTTGACTCAATGTATGCAGTTTTACAAGGATTACATTTGGGAGATTGCACTGGCTTAAGAAAAAAGATGAAAGCCACTCACAGCTGAGTGGACTACTGTTGAGCGGCCTAGCTATGGCCTTATGTGGTGTGCCGACCATGTGAAGTAAAAAAAAAAAAAGAATCACAGTTTCGCCGCAGGGGCGAAGCAATGAATCCGATAGCAACAAATTGGAATGTTATACGAAGTAAGGCTAGCAGCTAACTCTTGGATCCAAGCACGCGTAACTCAACGAAACTTTGGTTTAAGGGAATACGGCCGCTCCAGGGAACAAAGTGGTTTTTGTGCTGTCTGTTCTTCTCGACGCGAAATAATCAGTGGGGATCTTCGATTTTCGGACTTCTGGCAGTTTGCTGGCAGCCAGAGCTAGCCAGAGGGTCAGCCAGCTAGTTCCGGTCGGGACAGAAAACTAACGTTGTGGTCACGTGTGTGGGAATCCCGAGACAACCTGAAACTGCCCAAAGATTGCAATATCGAACGCTGGGACAGCCAACGTAAACGTAAACAAACGCTACCGCTGTGGCAGCAAATGAAACTTTGCGCCGCGTGTGCGTTGTTTTTTTCTGCATTTCCTGCGTGTAAATATGCGGCTAGGTTTGCTGAAGTGATATTCTCGAGCATACGCATTTGGGACACGAGCATGCATGTTCGCAAGATCACGCGCAACTCGCCTCGTTCGCAAACAAAATAGCCAGCTGGTGCACGGCGCCTCGAGAACGATGCAAGGTGAGCTGCCGTTGTGCCGCTAACAGCTTAACTATCTCACGTCTGCTCACTACATGTAACAGTCGCTGCACAACACATCGCGAAATCTCGCGAAAGTGATCATGTCCCCAAAAGAGCTCGAGGATATACCTGCTCGGCTATCGTGTACTACATCGCACACGCGTTGACCAGCTTGCGTTTTGTCTTAACTTGAGACATGGTGGTCTCGGTACGACGAGTGCGCTTTAGATCCAAAATAAACTTCTGTGTGACGCGTCTTCGACTCGTTTTGGCAGATGTTGCCTGGGCCTCTTTTCCATGGCCTAAGTGGCACTTCCAAAAATCTCATGTAGCTCAGCTTTTGTTTGAGTTAGGTGATAACCATACATACTGCATGGAATTATTACTAAGGGGTGGAAAAAGACAAAGCTGACAATGAAATAAGCAACGAAAAAATGTATACATTTTGGAATTAATTTTTATTTTTTCACATTGACACGTCGTAGCATAACATATATAATACCATACCACATGTTGCCACGCCCACTTCTTGTCCTATTTTGATGTTTTTGCGTTTGACCAGCGTCTGTGGAATACCTTGTGGAATACCTCAAGGGCAGGACCGCCGTTGTTCCAAAAGTATTCAGGAGGGGATTGGCGTCATTTCTCTTGAAAAACGACGTCCTCGTAAAGAAGAACTTCTCTCCGGCCCGGGCCGACTACCTCATCGTTGTACCTTCGGCACTGCGACCAGAGGTTCTGCAGGCCCTGCACGACGACCCGACGGCTGGCCACCTCGGCTTTTCCCGCACGCTCGCGAGGATACAGGAAAAATACTACTGGCCACGCCTTCGTGCCGACGTCGCCCACTACGTTAAGATTTGCCGAGATTGCCAGCGACGGAAGACACCGCCGACTAGGCCAGCGGGACTTCTGCAGCCAATCGAACCACCTCACCGGCCGTTCCAGCAAATCGGGATGGACCTGCTGGGGCCGTTCCCGACGTCGACTTCCGGCAACAAGTGGATCGTCTTAGCAACTGACTACCTCACCCGCTACGCCGAGACAAAGGCCTTGCCCAAAGGCAGTGCCGCCGAGGTAGCCAAGTTCTTCGTGGAGAACATCATCTTGCGTCATGGCGCCCCAGAGGTCCTCATCACAGACAGAGGTACCGCCTTTACTGCGGACCTAACTCAGGCGATCTTAAAATACAGCGAGACGAGCCACCGCCGCACCACCGCCTACCACCCGCAGACCAATGGCCTCACCGAGCGTCTAAATAAGACCATCGCCGACATGCTGGCCATGTACGTCGACGTTGAGCACAAGACGTGGGACGCCGTCCTTCCGTACGTGACCTTCGCTTACAACACGGCCGTCCAAGAAACGACGCAGATGACGCCGTACAAGTTGGTTTACGGAAGGAGCCCGGCGACGACACTGGACGCCATGCTACCGAATGTCACCGACGAAGAAAACCTCGACGCCGCCGCTTACTTACAACGTGCCGAGGAAGCTCGACAGCTCGCCCGCCTGCGCATCAAGACCCAGCAGCACACCGATAGCCGTCGCTACAATCTGCGACGACGCTTCGTGGAATACCAGCCCGGCGACCGCGTCTGGGTCTGGACGCCGATACGCCGACGTGGCCTCAGCGAAAAACTCCTTCGGCGATACTTCGGACCCTACAAGGTTCTTCGACGTCTCGGCGCTCTTGACTACGAGGTCATCCCGGACGGCATTACGAACTCCCAGCGACGCCGCGCACGACCTGAAGTCGTCCATGTCGTGCGTCTTAAGCCGTTTTTTGCACGTTAGCGAATCTGGGGACTCTACTTTTACCTTTGTTATTGTAATTTATTTATGTATGCACTTGTGTTTTTTTTTTTTCTCTCTTCTTTGTTCTTTCACAAGCATCGGGACGATGCTTTTTCAGAGGGGGGCAATGCCACGCCCACTTCTTGTCCTATTTTGATGTTTTTGGGTTTGACCAGCAAGGGCGGTTATCAACGCTCGACGCTGCCCGCGAAGCAGTGTTCGAGAGACTTCTCGATTGTAGTAGATCGTTTTGTTAAGATTTCGAGCCGCACGCGAATGTTCCAGCTTTATCGAGAGATAACGCCGCCACCAGCGATATCGTTGGAAAGTTCCGTAGCACCTGTATAAAAACCGATGCACTTGACCGCTTGTCAGTTGATCGACGGACGACGCCCTGTTCGCCGCTATCATTGTACAGCGTGTATTGCTGTAGTTCTATTTCTCATTTTCCGGCCACAAGTTCGGCCAAATAAACACTTTCATCCTGCAAACGCCGACTGCTGCCTTCGTCGACGTCACGACCATGTGACAATATACTGGCCCATAGATCGAAATACGCTCGCACGCCATTCGCGACCAACGAGCATCACAAAAAATACTGTCTCAGTCGCTTTTATTCAATCAGTGCATTCTATCAGCATCGAAGACCTGGTTGAAATAGTTAAATTCTGAAGGGGCTCAAGCAAGCAAATAAACGACGGAGAGAAATAGCTAGTTTGATCACAATTGTCTTTGCTTAGTGCACAGAAAGCACACACGACACCACAATCGAATACTACTATGAAAAAATAAACTCGAAAGGGGTCTCCATGTGTGCGTACGAACGTGTACATAACTTCTGGGACATGTGCACGACGCACTTAGAATGTGACAGTTCGCCACGTTGTTCACGAAATGAAACTTCACGGGACACATAACAAAAGGAATAAACATTAGCTCCAAATGCTCGCCGCCACTCGTAATCGCACCATCTCACACGGCAGAACGGGCTTTGCTGGATAACGCCGAGCGTAATGACAAGCTAAGGTGTAGTCCCCAAGCGCCCGCATTGCGATCCGTCGTACTCACAAAAATGGCGGCTAGCGCCCATCGTCTGCTAGCCCGAAAGCAGGCAGAAACCTTCCAGAGAGCTTCCACTACAAAATTGTCCTGGAGGCTTCTGGCGACCCGCGGGCTCCCCGTGGCACAGTTGTGAGTGTACCAGCGAGCGCTCGCAACTGTGCCCTTATGAGTAAAGTTTGCAGTTGCTGCTTGAGCGATACAGCCACGCCTTCCCCCAGCACCCCATCACGCTCCTTCGCCCAATGAAAGACGGCCAGGGCATTTCCCCTTTGCTTGAGGAGCCATCGACTGCAGGCCTCGCAAGCGGGGTGATGTTATCGCACACACCTTTCGTGCAACAGAGATGGCCAGTTCGTTTCATCTCTGCTTAAGCCACGTTCGTCCCCAGCGGTTACGTGCTTTTGCTCGCATGTGGAACCTACAATGCACGGGCCAATGTTATTGATTTGGACGGAACATGACGTCGACGTCAAAAACCACCAGGAGTGTCCACATAATTGCCATCGCAATAAAATCACTGGTGCCTCTAGCATTGCATGTGTTATACCTTTGCGGCGTGTTTTCGAAACCCTTGATGTTCTGTGTCATACAGGTCCATGTGCTTGACTGTTTCAAGTTTTCAGTAGGTTTATTGTTCACTTTAAATGGTTCATCACCAGTTCTATGACATTTTTTTTTATTCCACAGTGCCCCTAAAGTTGTCTCCCCCTTACTCAATATTTTATAAGCTTTCCACGGTGCATTCTGTGCACTTTTCTTCTGAAGACTTTGAGCTAATATGGTGGAGTTCGACATCTTGTGTCCTGTACAGGTAATCCAGATGAACGGCCACCCACACCACCAAGGCAAGAGAAGAAGGAATGGTGGGACCAGTACATTTCTGAAGAGGACATGGAGAAGCTGCAGATCAGTGGGAAAATGAGTCTGCTGTACAATATCCTCCAGGAATGCGATGCCATTGGTGACAAAGTGTGAGTACCTCCATCTGTTGTGCTTTTTTAACGTGTGAACGCACAACTTAGTCTGTACCAATTACTGAATACATTTCTACAGTAAACATACTCTCATAATAAACACTCCCCCAGCTCATGTTGCGGTAAGGCATTTTGATGTTTACGGAATCCGCATGTGCTTGCCACAAATCAGAGATGTTGTGCCTTTTGGGGGCTGAAGATCAGAAAGGTGTCACTGTTTGGGAATGGTGGATGTGCATACCTACTGGAAAGCTTAGTTATCAAATGCACTTCTTTAGTCATTACAGTCTTACTTTTGAATTCTAGTTCTTTTGTAAAGGTTCCCATAAATATTACCCGAAACACTATAAATGTAGCCCTCGACTTTTTTATACCTTTTTTTTATACGATTGTGATTAATAATATTGAGAAGAGGTTTATTGGAGGTGCGTTTTTGTGGTGACGCTTTGAATAAACACAGCGAGTTGGAGCAGAGCGCCGTCCAGAACGATGTCAGCGACTAGCAGCGCGAGGCGAGCGAGCCGAGCAAACCCAGCACACCGAGCGTTGGCGATGCTGCTGACCGGAGACACATCTTCTTCTTCTTCGCAATATTAATAATAATTGTGGGGGTTTTACGTGCCAAAACCATGATTATGAGACATGCCATAGTAGGGGGCTTCAATATTAATTTTAACCATCTGAGGGTTCTTTAACAGGCACATATATCGAAGTAAATGGGTGTGGCCACAGTGGTCGAAAATCTAACCTACATCCTTGAGCTTAGCAATCCAACATCTGGGAGTGGTAATATTGACGAACGATTACTCATTGAGAAGTGTCCCGCAGAACGATTTATCGTCATTGGTGTACATTTTTCATTTAATCAGTTTAATTGACTAAACCTTTTTGATTATAATCGATTTGCATACAGTGACAGGAGTGGTGCGAAACTTCTGAAATCATACTAAAATACCGTAAGAGCAGCAATTGTGATGCTGTAGCAGTGCGTGGTAGGTGAGTTGGAGTGCCTGTTTGGTGTCGACTGTTTTCTCAATAACTAATTAATGACACACCATCTGTGTTGAGCGCTTCCCCTCTGTTCCTCCACATGGCATGCGCATTACATCATGCAGCTAGCCTCAGCAAGTAAACTCTCCGCGAATGAATTTTTTATGTATTTTTTCCTTATTGTGCAGGTCCAAACCGTATTAGTAAAAAATGTTTGCTTTGGTGTTCTTTTCAGTCGACATGCTTTCGCTCAGCAGCACAGGTTACTTTAAGCACCAAAGCTTTCATTTGAGTTTAAAATCTCATCGGCAAAATTTTTTCACTATCCCTAATATCAAGTTATATGTTGTCAATCATTAAATCTCTGCATGTAATGACCGAGCATCTTTACATTTTCGAGACAAGTGTAGTTTGTTATACTCATTGTCAGGACAGTTTGACTTCATTAAAGGAAGTTTTTCAATACAGTATAGACCGCTTATAACGTAAGTCGCCGGAGTCGCGAATATCCGCACTATAAGCGGTACCGCACTATAACCAAAACAACCTTCTTCAAAGGCTGCACTTGCACAAAACGTGTTGAGCATGTAGCCTCGCGTGTCCGATAATCGACATATGCGATTTGGGGCGCTTACAACCACTTAAATCTCCGAATGTTCAAAAATTAACCGCCAAAGACGTACCCGCATTGCCAACGAAATGAACACGGGGAAAAAAAGCAAACAAAACAAAGTGCCATCACGGAAATTCGCCGACTACGTTTCAGGCCACCTCGAGGTATGCGCGTTACACAGAAACCATGTCGAATCGCGACCGAAATTTCACGTGCTGAGCGCGGTACCGTTCGTTCGATTTCACGGGCGCGCACGCGATGTCCAAGACATTGCAATCGAATCCGGAACCACCATTCGAGAGTTGCTTGTGCCAACCATGCCTTCGTTTTCATTAACGATATGATTCCCTTCCCTTCAAGTACAGCCATCGCAAAAAGTTTCGTTGATTCCGCCCCAAACCGCAACTTTTATCGCCCGCGACCGCTACCGAAAAGCAACCAACGCTGATTAGGCCTAGCCTGCGGTTCGGCATGTTGTCGCGGGAAGTTTGACCAAGACAACATGAAGGTCGGACGTCGAAAAGATCGCACTCAAGCACTAACCCAAGAACAGCGCGCGTGATATGAAGTTAGTGTTAGCGGCCGGGAGATCAACGGCGACAAAAGCTCGCACTGGCAGAAAAGGCGAAAGCTCGCGTCATGAAGCCGCATAACTTTTCAATTTGCGGACGAGGTACCAAACGCGATATCTCTAGCAAGTGTGATAACGACGACGCTTTTCCCGACAGGAAAAGCGCACTTGGTGAGGACGCGATCGTACGTTCCACGCGGAACGCGCTTGACGCGCTGCCGGCAAGCGGCCGCGGCGGCCGCGGGGCCTTGCCGCCGCCGGTGCAAAGGCTACTCCGTCGCCTAGGCAACCACCATCCTTCCCCACTCGGCGAGCCCGCACAGCGCTGCCGCGGTCTTTTTCCTCCCTCCGCCCCTCGTTCGTTCACTGTGCGTGCCCTCGCCCTTCGTAACGACCTCGTCGCTTCCTCCCCAGCGGCGTACCTCCTTTGAGAACAGCACTCGCTACCGCGTTTGTCAGAAATATTTTCCTGCAACCGCATTATAAACGGTATTTCATCTTGGGGGACTGCACAATAAGCGGTATGCGTATACATGCGGTTCTATGGGAGGGTAAACGGGAGTCGAAAAAGACCGCATTATAACCGGTCCTGCACTATATGCGGTTACGTTATAAGTGGTCTGCACTGTACATGGGTCTCCATGGGGGATATTAAGAGGAACTTCATTTACTTCCATTTGTCCATTATTTTTACTGTATCCTATTTCGTTACACGAAAGGAGGTTTGACCGTTATGGGACCATTCATGCGAGATGGTGATAACTAATCTTTAGGCTTGTGATGCAGTGCTGCACCAATGGAAGCAACAATGTGTCTGTTATCTGTAAACTTGAAAGTGAAGTGCTAGTAGTCGTCATTTAGGCAAGCATTGCATGCCATTTCTTTTGCAGGTTACTGTTCAGCCAAAGCCTGTTGACCCTCGACATGGTGGAGAGGCTACTCGAGCACTGTGACGAACGAGCGGCCGCTGTGGATCCCGATACGGCACTCGTGGATCCCACAGACCCGTTGCGTGACTGCCACAACACATGGGTGCGGGGCATCGACTACTTCCGCATGGACGGCTCAACGTCGGTAGACTTGCGTGCACGCTGGATTGAAATGTTCAACGACGAAGAGAACCCTCGCGGCCGCCTGTTCCTCATCTCGACAAAGGCGGGTTCACTGGGAACCAACCTTGTGGGGGCCAACCGTGTGGTGCTCATGGATGCCTCCTGGAACCCCACACATGACATTCAGGCCATTTTTCGTGTGTATCGATTTGGCCAGAAGAAACCAGTCTTCATCTACCGCATGCTTGCACAGGTGGGTACTTTTCCTTCCTGCAGGGGAACGAAGAAACAGCTTTAGTCTAGTGTTACCATGTGGACTGTAGATATATCGCTTTTCTCAATGGTAACACACATTTCTGATGGAATAAGATAGTTCCGATGGAATAGAGTAGCTTCCATTGGATATTCAGCGCAACACACAAATACTAGGCGCAGGCGAATATTCAAATGAATATTGCAGTATTCAAATTTGCTTTGAAATGAGTTTAAAGGGGTCATGAAACGTTTTCCGAAAATTTTCAACTACGTGTATATTCGGAATCCTGGCCGTCCATTCAATACTATTCCTCGACTCGTTTCATCATCCGGGTTCATTTAATAGCTGTAGAAGCACAATTACGATTCCCTTCTCACGTTCCCCTCAACTATACAGCTGACGTCACTTTAAGTCAGCCAATGAAAAGTCTCCGTCGTCGACAAAACATGGCGACGCAGCGATGTTTGCCGAGCCATAGTTGGCCGAGGTTCGTAGCATCATACAGTAGCATTACGGGACCGTAGTAGCATCATACGCAGTAAAGACGTCACCGTAACGCCTTTAAGATTTTATGACGCACACAGTTGGCATAGCGAGGACTGAGCCACCCAAAACACGCCGTAAAACACAACGCAACCAGAAAGAAAAAACTGGGACGCTGCACCAAACGAGCGAAGGCAAGAATACACTCGCGACGGATCCTGGATGTACTTGAAAGCGGAAGCAAGCGGATCACATGCTGTATGTGCAGTGTGCACAGTATATAACTCGGAGCGCAAAAGTTGCTCTGTTATTTGTTTCTTTTCGAGATTTCTATAAATATATTATTTTAGAGCAAATCAAAGCTAACGCAGTGTTTATAACTTCCCTTACCGTAACGTCACGTTAAGAGAAGTTAGTGCCTAAGGCGGCCGGTAGTTCCGCACAGTCGTTTGGGAGCTCAACTAAACTGCGATTTCAAACGGGCGTCATTACTTACAGACTGAATACCGTATAAACGCGTGTAACGGCCGCACCCGTGTAAGGGCCGCACCCCATTTTTTTGAAGTGCATATTCTAAAAAAAAAAAAAATCCGCGTAAGGGCCGCACCCACACTTTCCTCAACCAATACGTATTCAAAATGCGCGCGCGCGTAAGCTTCTAGGCGTATTCGATAGATGGCGCAAGGAAACGCAACCATCATCATCATCGTCACCAGACTATATATATCGATTTTATTCGTGTTAAAATGTACGTGAAGTGGGCTAAAACTTTTAACTTTTTTATTAGTATTCATAGACCCGCCAACTAAGGGTTAAAGCAGGATTTTATCTTTAGCTTCGCGCTATCGGCGCTATCCATATCGGCATTAGCATCACCAACTTTGGCATGGCGTTCGCGTTGTTCGGTTTGTGCAGTTCAGCCAGCCATTTGCTGTAGTTTTCTGCACTGTTTGATGATCTTCGTGCTAGCTTGTTTTCTATGCGGCGTTCACGTTTTGGCAAGATGGGCAAGTACCTGAATAGCTACACTGCTGGCTATAAGTTGAAGGTGATCGAGTATGCTCTCGAGCATGAGAAACGTGCCGCCGGCAGAAAATTCGACGTTGACGAGAAGTGTGTGACGTTGGTGTCCTCAAAAAGAAGCCTTGCGAAACACCAACAGCAGTAAGCGCGCTATCTGAGGAGAGCAGTGCAAGTTTACCGATTTGGAAGAAGACTTGCTCCGCTATGTGACTGAAGCACGGAATGATGGTCTTGCACTCACAACGGACATGCTGTGTGTGAAGGGACTAGCCTTGGCGACTGTACTTGGGTGGATCCTATCTGCGTGGAGCTCGGTGTCGACGGACATTGTGTCCCGAAGTTCTAAAGTCGCCGGGATATCTAACAGCTTGGATGGCACAGAAGATGACTGCTTAGGGTGACGGCGCTTCGCAGCACACCAATTCATCTCAAACTCCAAGTCTGAGGACTCGCCGATGACGACGATTGAGCACGTATGTCGCAAGAAATGTCGTATACTGCAATAAACGCTCTTCGTTCGCTAACTGGTGCGTTTTTACTTTAAAAAAAAAAATGTCGCTTGTATGGGCCGCACCCTGAAAATTGGCCCTCATTTCTTGAAAAAAAAGTGCGGCCCTTACACGCGTTTATACGGTATTGTGCCGAAATATTTCAGAATCGGCATGTCTGATCTTTGTTAAAGCAGGGAAAATTACAACCGGGCAGCTTCATTTTCTTTTCACGACCCCTTTAAGTTATTCTAAATTTCGAAGTATTCGAAATGAACGAATAGACATACTATACCAGCCGCATGTAACCCCCTGTAAAGGTGGTTTCACTGCAGTGGAGGGTTGCTATACCATGAATACATCTATCCAGGGGAAATCCGCACTGCCGCGAAGCCCCTCTTCAAGGTTAAATGAATAAATTACCCTCACATCGATTCATCATCTTTTAAGTTTAAAAGCTTGTTATATGAGCTTATATGCTCTCAGTGTACTAAATTTTAAAATGTAATGTATTTTACAGGTTATCACTACTATTGAAAGTTGCTTCCACTTCCCTTTGAACCACAAAGAATGACATTTGCACATGCCTTGTCTCAATTAAAAAAAAATATTGTACAGGTTAATTGGGTCATAACAAATATGCTAATTTTTTAAATAATATGTGATATATACTATTCGATTCGAAATTATTCGACCAAGTCACTATTCACTTCGAACCTAGAATTTACTATTCACACAAGCCTAACAAATACGCATCTACTCTGAAACTTTGATATAACGAACACGGATATAACGAATTATCGGTTATAACGAAGTAAATGAAGAATAGTCTTGTCATAGCTACAGCGTTACAAGTAAACATTTATAACAAATTTTCGGATATAACAAAGTTATTTTCGTGGCAGATGTGACTGTTATAATGAGGTTTGAGTGTAATTTGTACGCCTTCAGTGGGCGGCTCATTCCATTGATTTATTGGGTGCAGGAGAAATTAATTGTAGAGCTGTGCGAATAGCAAAATTTTGGGTGCGAAGCGAATTCGAATAATAAAGATTGAGTGTGAATCGAATTGAATAATTTCGAATAATTTTCGAATATTTCTCAAACATTTTTCGAATAATTCGAAGTGAAATTACAGAAAAAGTTGCAGAGAATCCCTAAGTATGTTCTTGTGAGATAGCAACATGAAAGTGTTCCTTTTCGCTAGGTTGATAAAGCGCTGGTGAGGTCATATTTCATAGTTGTTTTTCTTATCGAGAATGAGGCAATGTAGAGGCCGAATTGTGTTTATGTACATGATTTGGTGCAACCAAAGTGTTGCCGACAACACTTTACACGTGATAGGCAAAGATGCCATTTCCTCAGCCTCTCCTCCTCTTTCAACTTCTGTGGAAGGCCAACTGATGTGGCAGGCAAGGGTGTGCTCCCTTCAAGTCCGGAGTTCCAAATCAGCCTCGTAGACGTCGATATATAAGAGCATCTGAAACTTTGGATGCTAAAAAGCTTCGGCGTCCGAGTTTTTGGACTTCCTGCCCAAATTTCATGTCCAAAACTGCATTAATTGAGCCCCCAACTCTGCCACATCTTTCATCTCCATATTGGAACCAGCGTTTTCTTGAGTTTACATTTGCGACCGTAGCGGAGCTTGAAAGGCAGCTTTGCCGCAATACGGGGGTGTGATGAGGTGAAGCATATTGAACATCTAGGGACCACTTCCAAACGGACGTTGACTGTCTCTTGGCTAAGTTCGACCGTAGCGCAGCTTGAAAGACAGCTTTGCCGCAATACGGCAGTGTGAGGAGGTGAAGCATATTGAAAATCTAGGGACCACTTCCAATCAGACGTTGACTGTCTCTTGTCTAAGTTCGACCGTAACGGAGCTTGAAAGGCAGCTTTGCCGCAATACGAGAGTGTAATGAGGTGAAGCATATTGAAAATCTGAAGGGGCCACTTTCAACCGGACGTTGACTGCATTTGTCTTTGGGAAGTTCGAATAGTTCGAATAGTAATATTTCAGTGCGAATCGAATCGAATAGCAAACACTATTCGAAAAATATTCGAAATTTCGAATATTCGCACACCCCTAATTAATTGTGATTAGGAGAAGTTTGGGCAGCTGTTGACTACTTTTAGTAGGTAGTTGCAGAGCTATGAAACATATGTCTGAGAGTGAAGATAATCGTCTTTGTAGGTTTCACTGTGGGTTTAAAAGTAGGACCGGCAAAAGAGTCCATGAAAAGCACATCATGTAGGCAATTCAGGCCAGTTTGGCTGCTTCTTTATCACAGTAATGCTGCAGCAGGGCTTCTTTTGGTCTAGTTGGTGTTTGCTGATCGTCATGGTGTAGTGCAAAGACACAAAGACATGGGGACATACAACACAAGTGCTATCAACATCTGAGGGAGTGAACGTATAATTTGAAGGGACTTGAACACGCATCTTTCTGCACATTGCAAAGCCTGTGCATGTTCTCCAAGGCTCTAAGATCAGGGGTGGAAGTGCTGCGCCATTTGCGCCACGCTGCGCCAATGCACTTCTGCTGCGCCATCCTGCTCCAAAACGCATTATTGCGCCGAAACTGCTCCCAAGCGGTCTTTGGTGCACGTCCTCCGCGATGGGCTCCGGTGCGCTTCCGGAACCGATCACCGAGGCTACGTTTGGTGCCTTCATGTGCCGCTGTCATCCGTGTCATGGCGCGCCCAAGCGAGCTTATATCATTATATCATCATGACATCACTTGGCGCGCTCTCGCGACCTTGTGGAATGCGCGTAAAACCTAGCGAACAAGAAAGTGAGTTGTGCAGCCATATTTCGATTTTGACAGCGACGGCAGCGTAGTTTTCTGGCGCGCTGCGCGCACGAGGCGGTTGTTGTCATCGTGGCCTGGGATTGCGAACATGAATAAAAGTAAGTGCGTTGACGCTTCATAAGGTCGAAAAGCTTCTATTTACTGCGAATATTTAATTTGATGTGAAGCCATGAAGATAGTGCGAGCAGCTGCCGCGAACGTAAACGCGCGACCATTATTAGAAACTTTGCATTAAGGAAACCACTGTATATCTGTATATGTAATATGGATTTTGTTTCATAAGTCTGCATGTAAACGAAAAATTTGTTTTATCCGTTTGCGGTCAATGAAGCCACTACCAACTGCGAAATCACTCACAGGGCTTCAGTTTGTGTAAGTCGGTTGGACCATTTCTGAAACTCATTTTTTTTAGCGAGAGCATGCCTCTCTATGTGCAGAATTTGTTTCATTGCACACAAGCCCTTAGACGTCATAAATGCAGCATGTAAACGTGCTCGTGCAGCGACGAGCTTAGTCTCGCTAGTGCGATCGGTCGCGTTGTTCGATTTTGGCTCGTCAGAACCTGCGCTCGGCTCATGGTCGAGTACGCTGTAGCTCGTACCATCCGCAGCACAACATGACATGCCGCTCGCCGCCATGGCTGTGTGTGGCTTGGTACATGAGGTGGCGAGTGACGAAATGTACAAAAAAGAACAAGATATACACTTGGAACGTTATTACTGAAAAGACGAATGTGAGGTAGTACGAAAACAGAACCACGGGATACAAATTGTGCACTTGCGACATCTAGTATCATCGCACCTCAAGTGCCATATTTGCGTGCATATAACCGACACCAATAATTGACAAATCTTGGAACTTGAAGGAAAAAGGTGGAAGCGCGTGGCGCAATTTTTGGCGCGATTTAGGCGCGTTTGGAGGGATGCGCGCGTTTTTTGACGAACCCCTTCGCGAAATCGCGCTGTTGCGTCCCGAATGGCTTGATATCTGCGCGACTGACGCGTGGTCGGAGGGTCGCGCGCGTCATTTTTGATGAACGCTATCTGAAAAATCGCGCCGCCGCGTCTTCCTACTCGAAGTAGAAAAGAAAACGCCTCGCGCGGCACATCGCCCGCTCGTCCGAGAAGTGGAGTTTAGGGTGCAGACGCATGTTTGTTTGGTTTCTTCCAATGCCTCCAGACGGCGCTGACCTGCGCGCATTTCGAAGAAACTTTTTGAAGCCGGCGTAGGGTTTTGACGAAAATGCAACCGGGCAAACGCGGCGCAAAAACGCCGCTGCAGAAAAACGTTCATTACCATGAACGTTTTTCATTTGTAAGTCTAGTCAAGCGTAGCTATTCAAAACATCGCTTATCTCGTTTTCCTGAGTCATTGCTTTATCACAGCTGCAATGTTTTAATGATAACACGTACGCGCATGTGTGTATATATATCATCTGTTTAAATGTTTTCTAAAATCGTTGGAATTTCTTGTGTTTACCAGAAATAAAAATTAAACAACAATGATGTTTGACCCTACAATTCTGCTCCAAAACTAACTTGCATTGCTCCAAAACACCCATTTTGGTGCTCCAAAGCTGCTCCAAAACAGCATTATTCCTGCTCCCTGAGCTGCTCCAAAACGCTCAAGCCCGCTTCCACCCCTGTAAGATACAAAATCCTGGGTAGCAGTAAAGAAAGAAACAGCGTGTGAGCTTTTGGAAGCATTTTATGTCAGAGTAGTGACTGTGTAAGTCACACGTATGTTGTTTTGTTTGTCACGGAACATGCTTTTTTCATTCATTCATTTGACTTTGTTATCTCTGAGTAGTGCTCCCTGTAGCCGGCAGGATGTGACCTGTGCATTGGGAGTAGTATATATTCTGTTTCTGATTGACTTCCCATTAAAGTTGGTAGTAGCGCCTGTGTCTTTGTATTTGTGTCTTCACATGACACCACGATGATCAGTAATGCTGCTTTGGTGTCTGTATTCTTTAGTCTTATCTGGACAGCACGGTTCTGTATTGATTGAAGGCTTTTTCTTTTTGTTATTAATGGTGACGTATGATGCAATTTTGTTCAGAATGTGATCTCAGTTTGTGGCTCGGCTCCTGTCACTTTGCCCAGGGAACAATGGAGGAGAAGATCTATGATCGTCAGGTGACCAAGCAGTCCCTGTCGTGCCGCGTGGTGGATGAGCAGCAGATAGAGCGCCACTTCAATGCGGCCGACCTCCTAGAGCTCTACAACTTCACTCCTGACAGCAAGAGCAATCGACCTACACCCATGGTGCCTAAGGTATGTGCCAAGTGAACTCGTGTTAGTAAGCCAAAATAAGGGGCATAGTTCTGCAAGATTACTTTTGAGAATTATGGAAGAGCCGCACCTGTGTAGTATGGGCTGCACATCCACTTGGAAGCTCAATGTATGGCAATGAATTTGCATCAAAAACAAGAAAACAGGGGGAATATTCAATGAATGAATTCAAAGTTATTGTTAAGAGCTTTAAAATAGCAGCGATTTTCAACGTCATCAATGGCACGGAGAATGACTTGATCCATTCGTTTGCTGGCTGACCGAGCGTAAGCAGCTGTGGCAGCAATAGTGAAAAATGGAGCAAAAACCCTGTTATGCATCAGACGGAGGTCACATTATGTATGTACCTGCACAGTGAGTGGTTTTGCATACCTCCCAAGTCTCCCGGATTACCCGGGAGACTCCCAGATTTTGAACGTTTCTCCCGGTTGTACGGGTCATAAGAAAATCTCCCGGAAATCCAGTTTTGCCCCGCACGTCCAGTGCTTTGTCTGGCCACATGAGCAAAGTTGTCTGGCCATGTAGTAGAAAGGATTCTTCTTCTTCTTCTTTTTTTTTAACTATGGTAGAAAGGTTCAACTCAGTTTCATTGCGCATGAAGTAGCTGTGCACTTTGTGCCGCAGTGCTGCCAACGCAAACGTGTCATAGTGCTGCAGCCGCGTCTTGCCAGTGATGCGTACATAAAAGTACATAAAAAAGGTGCGCTCTGTTTTCGCTAGGAGAGAGCACTCGCAAGAATTATGGCGCCAACACAAGCTCGTGATGCAGGTGGCTGTTGTTTGATGTCGTGACGCGAGGTGGGAAGTTTCACGTACAGATGCGCTACACGCAATTTAAAAATTATCCTAAATGTGTTATAGGTTATATCAGCCGTTAATATTTCGTAAATGATGCGTTTGTATATGCACAAATCTATCCCACAAGTTATCTCGCCTTCAAAATTTTGTGTCACTACTGCTTTAAGTGGAGAGCCCAGCACTTAAAAGGGTAGCCGTTACCGATGTCTGTCGAGATAGCGCGTTCGCCAGCGCTCGCGACTGTCCCCGTCTCAACGGCGCCCCTTATGGTCCCTTAGCCCGACGAAATAACTGGTAAGCAAGCGACGATAGGCCTCGCACGCGGAGCGATGTTATCGACATGTGCCCTTCGCGCGACGGTGACGGCCGGGTCGTTTCATCTCTGCTTCAACCGCGTTCGTCCCTAGTGCTAGCGCGCTTTTACTTGCACGTGAAACAGACGATGCGTAAGCGTTGTTATCGGTTTGGACTCTGTACAGATCAGCGGCAACCGCAAAATCCCGCTGACAGTCCATATAATTGCTATCGCAGTACCCCCTCCACCCCCCCGTTGAGTAAATCTCCCAGATTCCGTTTCTCCAAACTTGGCAGGTATGGTTTTGTAACTTATGTTTTCAACTGTGTTTTCATATTCAATAGTTGGACTTTAGTGAGGATTGTACTGCACTGTATTGCCTTTTATGTGAGTGTTTGCCTATTCTTCTGTCACTGTTCCCATCAGGGGTTTATGCAGATTTTCATTTTGTGGGGGAGGGGGGGGTTACTATAAGGCAGGAGGGTTGTGAATGAGTGCCTGTGGTGAGGAAGAACTTTTTGGAAGGTGTTAGGATTTCTTTGGGGGGGGGGTATAAATTCCTGGTTCCCGCTACTTCCTACCCAAGCGATGAACGGGCTGTCTCTAACCTGTCACTCCACCTGAGAGGGTCCAGTGGGTAGTTTCTCACAAACATGCCATGCGTTGTTGGGAAAATTACAAAAATTGTTTGTTATTTCAATGCTAACTCCTGGTGTGCAATGATGATGGCAACTTTTAGTTCGCTTTTCCTTTTTCTTATGACAGTTAAGTGCATGGTTGAGTAGAAAAGTTTGGAGCAAAGTGTTATTGGTATTGAAGGTCTCTCCTTCTTTCTCGGTCAAAGTAAAGAATTTTGTTCCTCCTTCCCCCACTTTTCATTTGCAAGTAATTTTCACCAGTTTACATTTACAAAACCTCATTTAACAAAACGTGCACAACGCTTGACTTTCAGTGGTTTGTGTCCAGCACTGTAGGAAAGTAAGCCCCAGAAAGATGCTCCCAACATGCTCGCCCCACAAAGCACTTTCATTTGTTCTCAAAAATGTTCCCCAAACATATTTCTCATTTCTACGTCCAATGAAGCATTGACAGTTACACTACGTAGTTACAACTGTCCGTGCGGCTTCATGTTCTAATGTATTTCATTTCTCCACACTTTTTTCTTTTTGAAGGACCGGCTCCTTGCAGAGCTGTTGATTCGCAACAAGGACTGGATTGTGTCCTACCACGAGCATGACTCCTTGCTCCAGAACATCACTTCGGAAGAACTCACTGAAGAGGAGCGCAAGCTTGCATGGGAAGAGTATAAGGACGAGCGCGAGGGACGAATCAACACCAACCTCGCCGACTTGCGTAAGTTTGTGACTGTGTGACGTAAGGCATTTTGTATCTTGTCACTTCGAAGCATAATGTTTCATTTTATAATTGCCAAAAGGAATTCTGGCTCCGCAAATGGAGTAATGAAGCCTTAAGTTGATCCTCATTAACTCAGAAGATTAGATAAGTTCGAATTGTTCTCTGGACCTGAGAATCACACGTATTATGTGAAGCATTCCTTACCAGAAGAGAAACAGCTTTTCTCTTCTTTTATTTGGCTCACACTATTTGTTCATTGAAAGCAAGCTGTTATGCAAAACTTTGTGCAATACATGAAAATAAAATGGAATAAACAGAAGAAAACGGAGGGATATTACATAGCAATAATTGTGTCGCATGAACACTCTTGATGGCTATCTTTAATGGATTTTTTTCCGACACAGCGTACGTTAATTGAAAATTGATGTCTGGCATTTGAAACTTTGGATGCACTCGTTTGCTTTGGATTGTGCAAGTTTTGAGTAACTGCTGAAATTCTTATGAAGCTTAATATCGGTTTACACATTATTCGTTCGAATATTTAAAAACAGAATATTGGGGGGGCCAAAAACCTCATTATTGCAACAAAATCGACATGCTGATTTGTGTTAGCGTAAAGAGCTTGGACACACAAGGATGAATACAATGACGAGACTATGTGGCAGTGGCATAACAGTAAATTTGTCAGGTGGCAGTCCATCTAATCTCATTGTGACCTCTTGTTATGTTCGCGTTGTTTGTACAGAAAAGATAAAAAAAGAAATTTATGAAATGCCAGGATCTGAGGAAGAGCAGGGCATTTTCTACACATGTACAGTAGAACCCCGCTGATACGTTTTTGAAGGGACCGTAGGAAATAAACGTAAGAGACGGGAAACGTAAGAGCCGAAAAACAGGAAAAACGGCAAAATATTTAGTGGTACAGAATTTTATTTCAATTCTTACGAGCAGCACGAAAATTGGCGCGCTCAGCCGCGATCTAGTCAATGGATAGAAACGCGGAGCTTAGGACGGCCTTATCCACAGAAATGTAATCAACGAATGTGATTTTTTTAACACCAACAGCTGTAGGCATGAAAGAACTAAGCACACGCAATCACGACCGGCGCGGCGAGTCCGACCGCGAACCGCACGCACGACCTTGCGAGCTCCAACCAGCTCGAACTCCTCCCGTTCTCCGATAAATAACGATGATGATGAGTCTACGCCAACGCGATGGCAGAAGTGAATGCCAATCTCGAAGGCCTTGCTTTCGCAAGCAATTACGTCATACACGCCATGTTTGTGCAATGCAAATCTCAGAGGCTATGCTTTTGTCAATGGTAAATGCCAATCTCGAAGGCCTTGCTTTCGCGAGCAGTTACGTCATAGACGCCATCTTTGCAATTTGAATCTCGAAGGCCATGCTTGTTTTGCATCAATTGAAAGATTCTGTTGCTTGCGCCTCATGCGGCTAATATTACGGTCAAACGAGGCCAAGCTGCGTGAAAATGCACCATGGCCACTCTCTTTGGTAGTCACTCGGTCGGCTCCGGGCGCACTTCGCGACGTATCATACGGGAACGGTCCGACAGTTACGACGTAACAGCGGGGTTCCCAATACATTGTATCCTATGGGAGCTATGCCGGGACCGGCGGAAAACGACGTAACAGCCGGGAAAACGCAGCAGTGAGGAACGTAACAGCGGGGTTCTACTGTATTACTTGGGTCAAAATATAAATACTTTAGACTCTCGATAATTCAGACTTTCAGTTGATTCAAACAAGTTTTAGGTTATTGGTTGGCTCGCGATGTTTTCAGTGTACTTTAAAGCCACTTAATTCAATTTGCTACATTGCATGAGTTTGGTTAATTCATATTTTTTGCTTGTCTCTGCCTAAAAATATCTGCTGCCATTGTCGCTTCTGCTGAACATTTGTGTTTTTATGCCAATAACACTCGCAAATAAAGCCGATTGTTTGCCTACAAAGTGGCCAAACTAGCCATACGACGCACGCCAACAATCATATGTTGACTGAGGAGGAAAGAAAGAAAGAAAAAAAATGTCTCGTCCATTCATTTAAACAGCCGCAGCACCCCGAGACCACGTCATGTAAATCATGCTGCACATGACATGCGTGTCATGATTTGCACGTTAGGACCTGCCATTATGTTCCTCATGAACGGAGACGTTCAGGCTTTGGTTTGACATGTGCCAGATGCTTGAGCCACTTTTGCTGCCATACGGGGGTGTCATGCGGAAGTGTGGTAAGGTTTGGAAGGGGCTACCAGCTGTCACGGGGCAGGCCACATTCTGTCCCTTAGTTTTGCAGGCACACACGTGCTGTATAATAACGAACACCAGTATGATCGCTGACGTCTAAATACATTACTGGTAGTCATGCAGAGTTGTTTGTGATGTTGCTGCGGCCCGAGAAGCAATAAACATTGAAACATAAGTTGGTACGTTGGCCCAAGTCACATTTATAACTTCGGATAATTCAAACAAAATGCTGGGGTCCCCTTGAGTTTGAATTATCAAGAGTGTATTGCAGTAAAAAAAGGGGTACAGAAGAGATGGATAGTAAAACACCACTACCAACTATTTAATGACAGTTGCAGATATGTGCAAACGGAATATAGTTCTACGTACGTTCATCAGAGATGAGGTGTGGCACAGAATTAAAGTAGACTCTCCGTAAACAGGAAATCTTCTAAACGGGAACTGCTGCTTAAACGGAACTGCATCTAATATAACTGGTTTCGTACTTGGATTCTGCACCCCTGTTCATCTCTCAGTGAACACAACTTCTGCTAAATGGAACAAGCTTTCCTGGTTCCTTCAGGTTTTGTTTAACGAGAGTCCACTGTACATAGTCATAGTAGCCGTTTTTCAAGAATGAACGTTTCTGTTTAGTACAATGCACTAGATATGTCGCTGACAAATGCAGACCCTTTTTCCTTAGTACAAAACAATTCCATCAATCCTCTCGCAGGTTGGTCCCTACATTTTCCAGGGATAGCTGACTGACATTTTACTGCCTGTCTCTATGCTAATGCCTTTTCAGAATCTGAATCTTGTGCCATAAACGATTGTGTACAGTTAGCATAAGCACTTACTTGCCCAAAGAGTTCTTTTTTAATGGTGGCTGGATATTTCGTTAGCCTGCCACATAGCCCGTATGTTTCTAGTGTGTTCCATGTACTAGTTTATCCAAACAACATAGCATTACACTTATTTAATGCCTTTAAGATAAAATTGAAATTACATTTTAGTTATATATTTTATGAAACACGTGTCTTGTAAACTTTGGTACAGCCTGTGCTCACAATATCCTCCCACCTGCTAGGCCAATGAAATGTGTCAGCCAGTTGTTCTTGCTTGTAAACTCTCGATAAGAATCTTCACAGTATAGCAGTTTTGGCATGCTGGTATTCCATGCAAGAATGAACTGATGGTAGTAAACTGCTTGGAAAAGTATGTGCATGTGTGTTGCGCGTACCTCCTATCATTTCTTGCACATTTAATTGTTCTTGATAGTAGCACTATTTCAACAGAAGGCTTCTTTATCGTGTTGTGATTTCATAGCTTCACGCTATACATACAGGCTGTGTAGTCTCTCTTGCAACTGAAAAGTGGCTCTTATTTCACGATGCCAATCATCCAATCAAAGTTTCCTGCCCAAATTACTCAGAGGGAACTGCGGTCGTTTAGCCTCCATGAAAATTATGCTTAGGACGCGCAGGTTTCTCTGATCTTTGTATGTACTTGTGGCTTTATTTACTATGCTTCATCTGCTTTTATTGGCCTAAATTTCATAAGCAATAGTTTTCTAAAACACGGAAAGCTTTTCAACAATCCACAAAAATGCACAAACACTGCAAGACGTCACGTTTGTATCACAATGTTTTGTTGGAACTGCACAGTTTGATACATCACAAAGCCATGTAAAGCCATAAGAATGAAGATCAGACAAATGTATTTTCTAATCTGTCATTCCTTCGCTTGTTGAACCACCATTCTTGCAACTCCCATAGACACCGGTTGCGAGGTTCCTTCCTTTCTTTGAAACTCTGTGGTGAAAGAAACGCTTCTTGCCATATTTCTATTTGTCTTCCTGACACTGATGATCAAATGTTTTTGTTTTTGCAGCAACGAATATCCCTTCAGAGGGTACCGGGCAGTCCTTCAGGCTCTCGCTGGACCTCAGTAAGATGATTGCTGACATTAAAGTCAAGGTAAGTAGACTAGCTCACTTCACATTGCTCTTTTAGCAGGCTTCTTTCAAATGTGCCAGCCTTTGTCACATTTTCCATTCTAGCAGCATGGAATTTGGAAGGTGCCCATTCTTCAGTGTAGCCTAGGATTAAAGGCTGCATAAAGGGTTGGTTTAGTAAGGGAGGGGTGTCTGCACACCCTCATGTGTGTGAGTGTGTGCTTCTTTGTATGTCTTTATGGCTTGTTATGGTGAAGGATGTCCTCCATTCTGTTTAGGAGCATACACATGTTGTGCATGCTTTCTGTGTTTGTCTTAGCTAAAAAAAAAAATTTTTTTTATTCGTGCAGTTCCCATACTTGACGCCTATTCAACTTGTTGATCAGCTAAGGAGGGTTCTGCTTGCCTACCGTCAAGAGTTCCAGCAGCGGCAAATGAGTGCATTTGAGAAAAGAACCATGGTGAGCTTTTCAGTGGTCATTTTTCTGTGAATTATTGACTTTTAATTTATATTATGTTCATTGACAATCATTTTGTTTTCCTGGATTGCATTTCAGTTCCTCAAGTCAAAGCAGCCAATACCAAACGAAGTCATTATTCAACTTACGGAATCGGGCATGGCCATTCAACAGTTGAACCAGGTCCTTGCTAAACTTCAAGGACTTGGAGCGGTAAGTGACACATGCTGAGGGTCGCTGACTAGTCTGGCTGAACGCCTGCCGCTGTGGGTGAACATGCACATACGCAACATACTGAAAGTTGTGCGAGTATGACCCTAGTGACCGTTTCATCGTTACTCCAGTGCAATACGGCAACTGTTTGCTACCAATTCAATTTGCATTCTTAAAAGAGTACTGACACAATTTTGAGGCATTGAAAAAGGGACATCTTTCATTTCCCTTGCATGCAGCGTTAACGCTCTCCACACTCTGTAGCCAGGAAATAGTACGTATAAAATATTTGTTTCATTTTAATGTTTTCATCACCAAGCATCTACAAGCCAGCGCCATCACAATGGACATTATCATGATGGGTCAATACAGTTCGCCGGGATAGCGAACACCGCATCCTTCATGTGCTCAAAATCACCGAAATTGCTGTCAGGAGTCACTGGACAATTCACTCACCGTTGTTATGGGCACCACGTGCAACTGACAGCATACGACAGATGCTGTTGCAAGGACGTCACAAGGTGCTGTCCCTACGTGTCTTAAACCTATGTAAGTGTGCTGACACCTCACTATGAAACCGCCTCCTGGACATCAAAACCAAAGGCGTTTCCTTAAAATATACGAATAAAAATATATGCAATGCATTCCGAGGCACCACAATACTCTATTTAGGCTTCTCGACACCGGTGCTTTTATTTGGAGCCACAACATGAAAATTTCTAAAATTCGTGTCTGTACTCATTTACGGTACTCAACTCACTTCCCAGTATGTATCCGTTGTAAACATTTGCTTATGTCTCTACTGCTGGGTGTCGCATTGTGCAGTTATGCATGGCCTCTGAGATTGCTACGATTCAATATCGATGGACACGCCTTGAGCATGCCTTGCTGCTGCAGTCTCAAAGGCCATGCCCAGAATGCTCCTAACTGCACTCTAGGTTGCTGGATTACACTGGCCTTTGCAGCTAGCGAGACAGAGAAAAATAAGGGGAGAAATGCCATGGCAGTGATGAACGAGTATGGAGGAAGCCAGTGACAGTGTGGCAGGATTTGGGTTGCGGGAACTGAATTGCCGTCTCACACTGCAGTCGGCAATGCAGTCAGTGTGAAAGCCTAAGGATTTTAGTTTTGGGATACGAAATTCGTTATAACTAGGGGTGTGCAAATATTCGAAATTTCGAATATTTTTCGAATAGTGTTTGCTATTCGATTCGATTCGCACTGGAATTTTACAATTCGAACTACAGTCGAGTCCACTTATAACAATACCGGTTTTAAGAATATATCGGATATAACAATGGACAGCCGCGGCACCGTCAGCTTTTCATTGTATTCTATGGCAAAATAAACCGCTTATAACAATGCTGTCATGATGCAATATCGGTTATAACAATTAAATGTGGGCACTGGAACAAACCCTGAATGAAACAAAAATGCAAAAACGCTGCGACAGTGCCACCCAAACCCCGCCTATTACGCAAAAGGGCATGAGAGCATACACGCGGCGGCCAGGCGATAGCGCACTTGGCCTCGCACGCGGCGAGTGCGCGCCGAAGAGGCTCGCGTGCCACCGCTTCGACTGCAGCGGTGGCATGCGACGTAAGCAGTCGAAGCTGACTGCTTACAGTTTTCTACCTGCTAAAAAGTGAAAAGAGTAAGCAACTTCCGCCTCATTAAGTGCTCTTGTTTATCATGTTCCCCTCATTAAATGCTCTTGTTTGTCACGTTTTCTTTGTTATTTTCGGCATAACCCGCTTATAACAATAAGCGGTTATAACAATGATATTTTCATGGCACCTCAATATTGTTATAAGTGGACTCGACTGTATTCGAACTTCCCAAAAACAAATACAGTCAACATCCGATTGAAAGTGACCCCTTCAGATTTTCAATATGCTTCACCTCATTACACTCGTATTGCGGCAAAGCTGGCTTTTAAGCGCCGTTACGGTCGAACTTTGCCAAGAGACAGTCAACGTCCAATTAGAAGTGGTCCCTAGATTTTCAATATCTTCACCTCATCACACCCCGGTATTGCGGCAAAGCTGCCTTTCAAGCTCCGTTACGGTCAAACTTTGCCAAGAGACAGTCAACGTCTGATTGGAAGTGGTCTCTCGATTTTCAATATGCTTCACCTCATCACACCCCGGTATTGCGGCAAAGCTGCCCTTCAAGCTCTGCTCCGGTCGCAAATGTATTAACTCAAGAAAACGCTGGTTCCAACATGGAGATGAAAGATGTGGCAGAGGTGGGGGCTCTATTAATGCTGTTTTGGACGTGAAATTGGGGCAGGAAGTCCGACAAATCAGAAGCCAAAGCTCTTTAGCATCCAAAATTTCGGATGTTCTTATATATCGACGTCTATGAGGCAGATTCGGAAGTCCGGACTTGAAGCGAGCACACCCTTGTCTGCCGCACATTAGCTGGGCTTCCACAGAAGTTGAAAGAGGAGGAGAAGCTGAGGAAATGGCATCTTTGCCTACCACATGTAAAGTGTTGTCAGCAACACTTTGGTTGCACCAAATCATGTACATAAATAGAATTCGGCCTCTACATTGCTTCATTCTTGATAAGACAACTATGAAACACCACCCTGCCAGTGCTTCATCAACCTAGCAAAAAGAAACACTTTCATGTTGTTATCTCATAAGAATATGCTTAGGAAGCCTCTTCTTTTTTCTGCAATTTCGCTTCGAAGTATTCGAACAACATTCTAGAAATATTCGAGAAATATTCGAAAAATATTCGATTCGATTTGCACTCACACTTCAGTATTCGAATTTGCTTCGCACCCAAAATTTTGCTATTTGCACAGCTCTAGTTATAACCAAGTCCATGCATTAATTGCACCAAACTCTTCTTAGCTCACTGCAGATTTTTGGCAGCACTCTGGTGTGCTTGTTTGATGGTTAGTGCCAAATTCAAGTCACTGGAGAAGATGTGTGGGGGCTTTTGTACTAGGTAGGAGTGCTTGCTAAGGACTGTATGGTATGTATAGAAGTAATTACGGTGCCTCTCCAAGCTCATAGTAATGAAGCTTAACTGTATCACTCTAGGTACACAATAACTAAATCATGAAAATCTGTTTTGGCAAGGAATAACTTCGTCAGGAAAATCTTGCATGACGAACAAACTTGAATGCACAACCCACTGTTGTTATTCTTGTGTCATGCATTCATAGAGTACATTCACAAAACAGGCAGTTTAAGTGTTTTAATGGGGTCATTGACGTTTTCTTTTCCTTGTGTGAAGTGCAAACTCGTATACTAATCATTGCAAACTCACCTACTAGCAGTGATGAGCAAGAGCCAACTCGCCAAAGCTTTCACCTTCATTCCCCTTTATAAGAGACACTGATGTAACAGACAACTGGGTATAAGAGACACCAGTGGGCCTACATTAAAATAAAGGTTGATAAGAAAAGGCATATGTGGTACCCTGCTTATAAGAGACACCTCATATAAAAGACAAGAATTGCTCCCCGGTGCATGTCTCTTATAAAGGGGTTGAACTGTACTCAATAATGTTCTGCCACTAAATGCAAGGTTGTGCATTTGTTTCCCAACCCCAGTCCACTTTCTGAAGGTTTTGACTGTTTGAGAAAAACACCTATTTTCATTCTTTCTTTTTGGTGAAGCACCCCCTCATCAAAATTTTAAAGAGGGAGGGGGCTAGGGCACCCCCCCCCCCAGCTACGGGCTTGGTGTACTTGTATTTAGATGCTTATAAACAACCTTAGATTTTCAAGATATTTCGGAGCCTGCCTCACTTAAGGATCCCTCATAGCTTGTGTGTCGCTTCAAGACTCTTAAGCTGTGAGCTGTAAAGCTTAATAATGCTTAATACAGAGCTCATAGTACTGAAGTAAATGTGCTTGCAAAGTTTTTCTATAAAAGATGGTAGAGTTGCGATCCCTGTATTTCTTATAATCATCATTGCAGAATTCATTGCCTAACTGTGATAACTTTGTGCATGTTAACCATAAATTGCCCCTTCACCTACATGCGTCACTGTGTCATGCATTGGAAAGGATTGTGTCTGAAACAGAAGCAGCTGGTACGCTGGTGAAACACGGGCTATGTTTTAGCTTTGCCGTAAGTGTTTAGTATCCGCCAGTCACTCATTGCCCATTGCATTCTGGTAGTAGATCGCTGGATGAAACCTCTGTGTTGGATAATGGTAGTATGCAGAAACAACTGAGTAGGTTCATGCATACTTAAAAAAAAAAAAAACTCAAGTGATCAAAATTAAGATGGAGCCCATCCCTTCAGCGTCTCTCAACACGTATTTCGTATGAAGTGAAATTCACTTAAAGATTGTGTTGCTTTGCAGAAACGTGAATTGGGCTACAAAGTGGTAAATTTTACATGCTTTAAATGGGAAGTAATGACATAGCTGTTACAACCTGTGCCTTATATTCTGCTCCAACAGCAGCAGCAGCAAGAGACGCCACAACAGCAGTACTATCGTCAGCGGGCTTACCAGCAGCAACAGGCACAAGCTCAGGCACAAGCACAGGCCCAGGCACAGGCCCAGGCACAGGCACGTGCTCAATTTGCACAGCAGCAGGCACGCTACCAGTTCCAGCAGCAACAACAGAGAATGCCACAAGCGGGGGTACACATTCCACAGGCACAACAGATCTATACCAACGCTTACAATTTCTGCATCAGACGTGGGGCCAGCCCTGCAACGGCAAATAGCTATGCTTTGAACCAGCAGCGGATGGCCTTCCAACAGCTGCTCATGCAGCAAATGGGCAACAATGTCCCACCACAGAGTGTGGTGATCTCCGAAGTAGAGGATGACGGGCAGGCTGCAGGCTCGTCGTCAGTCTTCCGGCACGCGACAGCCAGCGTCGTCATCAGTTGTGATCACGGAGATCATCGACTGAGGCTCTTACTGTGTCCTTCTCACGGACCCTTGCTGAGCTTAGAATTTGCCACCAGCACTGGCTGCAAGGAGGCCAGTGAGGTTGCCACTGCTGTGCAGTGACACTGGTGACTTTCTGAACTGAAATTTTGCGTATATAATATTTTTTTGTTCATTTATGGGGTTGACAGTCAAAACTACTGCACGTAGGCTTTCATGTCTGGTGTAACCGTCGTATCAAATGTTAAGGTTGGTCTTGTTACTGTGACAAACATCGGGGGCTGTAATTCAGTAAGACATTGTAACTTATTTGTTGCTTGATCAGTTGCGTGGCCGGCAATTCATCAAATGTACTACATTTTAGGGTCTTGTTCATGTGGTAAAGACAGCAAAAATCAGTGCCATTATTGTAACTTCTGATGCATTATTTTAAAAGTATCGTTCGCAAATGGTGTTGCAGATGTAGAAATGTAAGCTTTTCCTTGAGCAGTGGAAAGTACAGCTGAAAAAATGGCAGCAATGACGACGTTTAACTCCCTTTTTCATTGCTTAACTGTACAACTGTTTTCCATTACACTATGTCACCAACTCGAGCAAATGTACCATATTCCTCGACATGACAAGTTTATGCATACAGACTGTCCCGTAATGCCAGAGACCACTTTTGCTGTAGTATGCTCGTGACCTCTTGCAGTGATGTGCTGGGGCATTGAGTGCCATTCTTTAAGAACAATTGTCATTGCATTGCACTGAACAAAATTGTAATACTTCATTGATGCTTTGGGAGCAGATATTGGCTGCACCATTCAAACCAACACCTGGTCTCCATTCACTTGTTTCTTGTATTGGGTTCATTATTTTTGTCATTGTATTCTTATTTTATCCCCTTATGTTGCCAAGAGATAATACACATGCTGCAATTGTGAGCACGGGGTTTGGAAATAACCCCATTCCTGCATTTCATTTTTTTTCTTTTTGCGTGTTTCAGCACCTTGTTGAATGGCCCAAAAAGCATAAAAAAGTATGAGCACGACTTTCCCTCGCACATTTTGGTATATTGTATTTATGAAAGATGTGAAATTAGCTTTTTTTCTCGCAGAGTGCAGTGTTGCTACAAAACCTTAGAGCCATACATGGTTGTTGAGATTTTGGGTGCAGTAACACCACAAGCTGCAGTGGGTGTATGAAAGTATCTTGTAAAGTTGAACTTGTCAGCTTTGTTTTAATTGGTTGTTCATGGTTATATAAAGTTTTCGCTTCTTCTCTTTATAATTATAGTTTGCATAAGCTTATGCACTGTGTGCTTGTATAAATTTAAAGTTGTGCTATTGATGCATCCTGGATAGATGCATTTCAAGCACAGTTGACACCCTAAAGCAGGGAAAATTATAATTTCTTGACCTTGCTAGGTCTGCTGATAGGGGTCCTGTACATTTTTAGTCATTTTTTATTGCTATCGTGTTCCTTTAGGTCAGTCATGACTCGGTGACTACTGTATCTTATGTGTACAGCTAGTGTGTGTTCATATGAAAGTAAAAAAAAAAAATGTGATGGTGGCTGCATGTATTAAGGTTTCTACACTTCTTTTTTTTTTTTTTTTCCAGCTCACATGCTGCTACCTTTCCTACATTTAAGGAGCATGTGTACAGTCTGACAGTCAATTCTCATATGCATATGCTGGAACAATTCTGCATATCTCTGTTCAGCAGCTTTTACCATGTCATAAAAGTGTTTTCATGATTTTATGCCATGCCAGTGGCTTTCATCTGTTGAAAATGATATTTCATGGTGATTGGGGGAATTGTGCATACTTGCTCTTGCATTACTTTTGCTGTAGAATAATTAAGAATGACCGGTGAAGTATTTTTATGCAAAGTTAGAATCACGTGAAGGAGATGCGTTGTCAAAGTTGTCGGGACCGTTTACGGGAAGACAGTCATGCGGCTTGTTCGATTTGATGTACACTTCAAAGCTATCAGACAGTTGACAGGATGCGATCATCTGATGCACAAAGTATTATGTGCACGAAGATTATTTGGATGGCTAGAATGATTTAGACAATCATGACAATAATCATGTGTCTACTTTAGCCTAGTTTCTGCCACGGATAGCCTCATGCAGTAATGTGTCGCTGCAGGCTCATTGGCAGCCACTTATATCATGGCATCATCATCACATTGTAAAAACAAGTACTCCAAGAGCCCTAACATCTGGCCAGAATTCATAAGCTATTGATAGGGACAACACATTGCAGCCAAGTGGCACGTGCTGCTGCCTCCTGCATGAGTAATTGCTTTTCTAGGTTTGCAAATGTGGTGGAGCACTCCACTTTCCATTCTAGTACAGTCAGAACCGTTGGTATTCTATCTGTAAGACAGTATTCTAGTGTACGGTATAATCAGTAATGTGAAGTTGACGCTTCATGGAGCCGAGTCCTGAGAGAGAATGGAAAAGGCAAGCACTAAGCAGCACTGTCGCTTAAATGAAACAGATGTCATTGTGACGTTGATAAGATAAATGCTGAAGATAACATTACATGGATAAAACCATTCTTAAACTGTACCTACAGAGCCAGAGGATTGATCAAGATGGAAGAGATCCCAATGAAACTTTTTAAAGTGCATAGCACTTTAGGGGCCCAACTTGTCGTCCATTCATTGATCTCGTGGCGTGATCACGCTCAAGATCAATACAGTCAATACAGGCCTAGAACAAGGCTAGCAATGCTGAAAACTGGGTTAAAATAAACGAACGAGGTCTAAAATAACAACAGAAATAACCAAGAAGTAATCTCAGTAATTAATGTCGCTAAAAACGCCTTAGAAACATGCGACTGACACCCATGCTGCGCAAGAGATGGTGCCACTGCCTCGCCACGCGCACGATTGCTCCTTCCACCGGCGCTTCTCCGGCGCTACATCTGAACGAGGAAACAACCAGATGGAACTCGCTGTAGACTGCACGTATCTCAACTGTCATAACAAGCAGGAAGTCGATAAATCACATCTAAAAGTAGCGTGCATGTCACACACCGAGTTTGCGAATCTCCCTAACAAGGTTCTCGTGCCGAGGTAACCCTGCATGCTTACCTCAAACATTGACGTCATCGGTGCTTTGGTAAATAAAGCAGAAGAAACTCTACAAACGGGCATCGCTGGGTGCCCGTGCTACTTACTTCCTCCGGTTTCACAGTAGTAAAGCTGCATTTAGCGTTGGAGTCGCTCTGACAGAAAGTTCGACAAAATGCCGCATGCATGTGATGTTGCCGGATGCCCGAATGGTGCACGTTGCCGCGCAGTAAAGGCGAGCAACGTTGGGCACGGACACAGTGACGTGAGAAAGACCGCTTTCAGGCGGGTGATTTGAAGTGCGCTAACGCAATGCGGACCACTAAAACGTGATTTTATTTCAAAATAAGTATTTACTTGGCACAAAAGTAGCACTACGAGGTTTCTGGACCGCTATTTCAACAATCAATGTCGACTTAATATTTGCCTTTAGTGTCCCATCACAGCGACAACGACGCCGTCTACAAATCTGCGCATGGAGTGTCCCATAAAACGCTTTCGCAATAATTTCGCAATTACTCGTTCGCTTCGCAAATAAGTGCTCTTGCACTTGTTCAACAGCGTTTCCGTAACTTCAAAAGTCCGCGACGTCAGAGCGGTTTGTCTCGGAAAGCGTGGCAAGAAACGAGGACTAGAGTTACTGTATATGCTACCTTTAGGTAGCATATACAGTAACTCTTAACGAGGACAAAGACGAAGCGCCGCAGGACAACTCGTCAACATCTTGTTCTTGTTCGCCTTCAACTATGGCTCACACCCACTGCGGGGGATTGGCCAAGAAGTGAGTGGTTTTATAACGTGTTAGAATATTTTAGAAAGGAGGTTACAGAATAGAAACTTTACAAGTTTGATAGAAAATTTTGGCGCTCGATCAAATATGAATATATATAGTAATAATGAAATAAAAAAAAACATAAGTACAATATGTCTTCATTCTCTGCCATGTGTGTGGTTTGTTGTGAAGCTGGTAAAGCTTGTGGCTGTGAGTGGTTATTTTGTTTAAAAAGAAACGTTTACTCGGTGATAATGGTTTCATTATAGTAAATAGCGTAGAAAACTTTACGTAGCTTCCCACACAGGTCCCCTTCGGACCGTGGTGTGGACACCGCCTTGCGAAATTTTACCGTTTTAACGAACACTTTTACGTATCTTTATTCCTTGGATAATTAATGAGAACTAACAGACAATAACGCCATGGAAAGTATAGGGGGTGTTATCTGTAGTATTTAGAATGTAAATGTGAAGAAAGTAAAGTGGACGAAAAGATAACTTGCCGGCGGCAAGTTATCTTTTCGTCCACTTTACTTTCTTCACATTTACATTCTAAATACTACAGATAACACCCCCTATACTTTCCATGGCGTTATTGTCTGTTAGTTCTCATTAATAATGTGTCTAACAAAGAAAACGAGCCCTTAAGAGTCATCTTCTTTCCTTTATTCCTTGGATAGAATTTTCTAACTCGTAAGAAGATTCGACACACGTTACAATGAGTAATCAAGGGAAGACAACAGGCAGTGAAGCCAAGGCAAGCATAGGGGACATTATTTGTATTTTTTAACTGCAGTGTAGGAATTGTGACACGAACGGTAAGAAATTAAAGTAGACGAAAAAGCAAGGGTAATATTCATGGTGATCACGAAATCGCATCGCCATCGCCATCTTCCATGGGCGTCGCCATCTTGCTCTTGCTGTGTCGGCGTCGCTGATAACTGGACCGTCGCTGGCTCAATGAACGGAGTATGCCGAACTACTGCCTTGCGGTAGCCATCGGTGATCAGCTGCACGGAAGTTTCGTTGTCGTGTTACCGTGTTGTGTCATGTAGTGACAACAAAGCGCGCTGGCGACTTTTCGTACGCTATGCCCTGTAGCAAGCGACAGTCAGCTGAATCGGCACAAGTCGCGAAGCACGTACTTAAAGGCGGGCTTTTAACCATGCCCGCGCACAGTTACTTTGGGCATTCATTCCATGGTGTTATTACTAGAGCGTCATTTGACACATTCAGTGTGATCGGTCATGTCCAAGTGTAAACCGCAGCATGTGCCATACGTTTAGCTTAGCCGGCAAAGGCTTGTGAACGTAGCCAATCGACGGCTGTAATGGTGTGGGATCTTGACTAGCGCCATGTATGAAACGCACAGGATGCGGGTCCAGTCGTCGTCTTCTCATCAGACAAACTGTGCCAGGATCCGAATAATGTGAATATCGTGTGCATTTACGTGCGTTCATTGTGCCTTCGAAACCTAGCGGGTCTCCCACAACGTCAGGAGGCACGAAAAAGAAGGGGTTTTGGCCATGGCCGACGTCTCGAGCTCCAAGACAGCCGGTAAAGGTCTTCATGAGTGATTTTGCTATATGGTTAAGAATAGATACGATGACGAGCTTTTTCATCGCCTGTTTCATCGTTTAGGGTGAAGATAGGTAGATATGATTGCACAGTGCAAATTGAACGAGGGCAGAAAAGAGAAGACACAACACAGCGTTGTGTCCTCTCTTCTGTATTTGGGCGCTTATTCTAGCCTCTGAAGACATTGATCAAGTGCAGTATGACGACTTACACCCGCACATCAGCCATTTCTGAAGCCCGGTGTAGGTGCACGCCAAAACACCATTTTCCTTGTGCCGGGAATAAATTAGTTTACTTTACTGCATCAACCTTGTACAGTGTTCTGTGTATAAGTGACTGAATACAGGGATAAAGGAGGGGCTTGACACAGCAATGAAGGCGATTTGGCAGGATCATGGCACATGTGTGTGATCGGTCATGTCCTAGGGTAAACCGCAGCATGTGTCATACCTTTAGCTTAGCTGGCAAAGGATTGTGAACGTAGCCAATGGACGGCTGCAGTTTCGCAGTGTCGGCCTTGCCTTGCAATGTAGATAAATATTCCTGTTGTCTGGCTCTTGTGTTCGTCACAAAATCACACAACATGTTATGGTTACTTACAGATAGCTACCAATACGAAGCTGCTATAAAAATAGATTCGATAAAAATTGCGATTTATATTTATCTTGCTAATGGTGTGCCGCTTCATAACATTGATATTGCAAGCCCCCCTTTATGCAGAACTAATATTTCTCCACAAAAGACAAACAGCCTCTTCTTTTTGAGGACTACAGACTGGGGAGCCCGAGATCATAACCAAGTTTCAGAATGGCATTTGAAAAATAATAATAACTGATGGTCTGTGCCCTTCACGTTGCTTAAAAGCAAGGTGCAGGGAAAATTTAACTTCAGATACATTCATTATAAATTAGTAGTATATCTTAATGAAGCAATCTTGGCAAAGCTTCAGAGCTGGCAATTGCATAGTCTTATTAGCAGGCAGCATGTGCACTTCATAGTTGGTGCTGGATCTGACGGAACAACACGTAATAAAGAAGAAAAACAGGAGTTTGGCTTTCATTTTCTTCCCTAGTGAGCTGTTTGTTACCTTCTGGGAGTTATCATAGCTTAAAGGGACACTAAAGGGAAACTATAAATTGGCTTAGATTGATAAATTGTACTCTGAGAACTCTAATGTTGTTAATTTCTCCATCATGTGTGTGTTAATAAAGGAGAAAATGAAGATCAATGTTTGATTTTTTAATTTTACACCAAAATCTCTGCATGGGACGTCGCGGATTTTAAAGTACATTTTTCGTATTTTGGTGACATTGGCTCAATGAAATTGCCTGAAACTTGGTATGTTAAGTCTGTGGCCTCCTCAGAGGACCATGTACTTCATTTTTACTAATTAGGAACTGCGTATGACGTAGTGTATGATGTCATGGCGTTTGGTGCGGAAATTTGAAGATGGCGTCGCTACCCGCGTTTTCTCACTTACCAAACGTCTTCTCGCGGTAAGGGTGGCGTTTTCCATATTCTAATATTGTAATTTACTAATACGCAAAAAATCATTTTTCTCTTTAGTGTCCCTTTAAATTACGAAGGAATGTCGTCATCAGACTGAATTTATTTGGTGTTGCTCTATACAATTTCTTTAAGCTGGGCTTGCCCAATGGGCCACTTTGGTAGATAAGGCGCTACACTTGCTGTGGTGCATCAGACTACATGTTCATAGAGTTCGTACAATACTTACTAGAGGGAACTCTGGCGCTAGTGTCTATGGGAGCTGCAACGCATGCCGCTTCAGCCAGCATGGGAACGATGGGTAGTACACAGATTTGTCTAAACTTCATTCTTTCGGCTCCGTTTGGCTCCGCATCACCTGCGTCCGCTTTGTCGCAAAACGAAGTTCAGCAAAAGTCAGCAGTTCCACTTCACCACTTTAACTTTTTTAGGCTCACCAATTCAAATCTGGTCACAAAGTTTGCAACGATCCATTCTTTTGTCTGAAAGAAAACCAAAACACAGCAATAAACAAAGCCACAAGTGCGCTCGAAGTCGTAAGTACAAAGATTAGGCAAATCCGTGTACTACCCATCATTCCCATGGTGGCTGAACGATCGCAGTGCCAGAGTCCCCACTAGTTAATTTTAGGAAAATCTATGTACATGTTGAAGTGAAATGCAGTGCCTTTTGTCTGTGTTACTTGGTGTGGTAGCTTAGCAGGTAAGGCGCCATTCTGTTTACCTCGAGGACGTGGGTTCGATTGCCAGCTATGTCGGCTGCATTTCAGTGGGGCGAAATGCAAGAATGCCGGTTTACTTTGCATGTTAAAGAACTCCATGTGGTCGAAATTAATCCGAAGTCTCCCACTACGGCTTGCCTCATAATCGTGTCATGGTTATGGGACATAGAACCCCAGAAGTTATTATTATTGTTTTTATTGTTATTCTGTGAGCTGAGCTAGCCATTCAGGCAGTCATGTGAATCTAGCTTTAGCAACAGGTTGCAGGATCAGAGCAAAACAAGGTGACTTCTTTTTAGAAAAGTAGAGAGATTAGCATGGGGCATATGTAGAATGATAAAGGCACCTGTGGGACATTGGTACACGAAGAAGGGAAAAGAGACTGGTTTCTACTTGTCTATCAAAATGCAGCATAATAATGCATGCTGGGAACTATAGGTAGCTTGAATAAGTAGACACATTCACAAGGGAGGGTATGTAGGGCGAGTGCGCGCAATTTAATAATTAGCAAGGGCCACTAAATGAGTAGGAAAACGTTGCACAAAAAGCACACCTAGAAAGGCAGGACCTGAAAAGAAGCATCTGCATGTGCACGTTGTTCTCTCCATCGTACGAGCTGATAGGTCGGTCACTGGTGCCCTCACTTTCCTTATTGGGTATTGGAAAAGCTTTTAATGCAATAGCGTTGAAGAGATCGTTTCGCAGAAATTTTGGTGTTGGTGCCGTTGGTTGTGAGTGAAAAATCGTGATGGATGCAAATAATAAAAATCATAGTTTTGAGGTGGAATCGAACCCAGGCCTTCTGCATGGCAAGCAGGTGTTCTACCACAGAGCCACACCAATGCTTGAAACAGTTTAGGAAAAAAAAAACCCTATACTAATAGCGTGTAGTGTGAGTAGTAGCGTTGCATGACAGAAGTGTAAAATCATACCATGTATCGCACCATGTCAATTGCGCAGTGAGTGGATGGTTTAAAGGCCCATCCATTATATAGCTTTCAGGCATAATTAATCATCAGCAACAGCATCAACGACGTGTGAATCTACACAGGTGCGCATGTTGCCTTATAGATGTGTAATGGGTACTTCACCATTTCGCAGAAGGAAAAATTGTGGCGTAGTTGGTACTTCACAACTGTACTTGCAGTAGGCATTCTAGGATAGTTTGAAACAGCCAATGTTACGCGCACAGTTGTTCACTTCCGTGTGGTATGGCTGAATTGTCGACCAAGAAGAAAAAACATGCTAGAGATTGAGAAGGCTATGGAAACAGGGACTGATTACGCTATCGCATTCTACTCTTCAAGGTGACCCTAAGCATGCACCACTTTTTAGCATTACCTTTTAAAGTCAGGGATCGCAAGGGCATGATTTACATACCCTGCTAAATTACTTTTTCTTATATATATTCTGCAGAGCATGTATGCATGCACTTGTGATTCACATCTAAGCGTGTTTAACAGACTATGCCATGAACAAGTTGTACATGATAATAAATTTTGTTTTATACTTTTTTTAAAGAGACTATGCTGTGAAGAATACATGAAATGGCGTAAAGGGCTGCTTTTTTGTTTGTCTGCTAGTGCATATGTAACATTTCCCTTTAGCTTTATGTGTCCCTGGTTATGTTCATTTGCTGTAGTTGTAAAATAAATGTGATGCATATTTCAGAGGAAGGCTGTTCAGCGGCAGTGGAGCCAGACTTGCTGGTGCCCGTCTCGATGAGTCCTGAAAACAGAGCAGTTTGGCGTCCTCCAACAACCGGTTGGTGATGTTAGATGAAACTACACTATCGTTATGTGCGTGTACACCTTTCTATTTATGATCGAGATTATTGCCATAAAAATATCAGTAAGCCAGAATAGGTGCAGAAAGAAAAATACAAATGACGATGTTGCCTTTATGTTCCCACATTTTCTTGGTGGTATGTCGTCATAAGTTTCGACACCGTCTGCTGGGGTCTGTAAAATTATTTATCTGCAAAATTTCATTACATTGTGTTCCAGAGCAGCGAGGGACTTAACATGCCAAGTTTCCGGGAGCTTCATTAGGACGATGCAGTCGAAATACAAGAAATGCTTTGAAATCCCTGACATCACATCGATTTACCAGCATCGTGGTTTCAGTGCAAAATTACGAAAATTGCACTATGGCTTCATTTTATGTTCTAATGATGGACTTGTGATTACAAACTTAATGACAAGGTTCTCTTGGAATAATTTATTAGTCTAAACTGGTTTAGTGTTTTGTCCTTGCATTAAGTCTTTAGTGTCCTAATAAACTGCTGGAGACATCCATAGGGCTGTTGTGGACAGCAGCCAACAACAATTTTCCTTGCATTTGATTGTTACTGTCACTATATTGACTGTTATCTCATAATGGCATGTCGACTTAGCTCTGGCATTTCATTATCTCTCTAGTCCTTGCTAGGGTTAAGGCTTGGGCAACTTGGTTCATTGTGCAGGAAGGCAGCGACGGGCATTGTCTGTCTTCCTTTGTGTTCGTCCAAAATTCAGCGCTGTTTTCCCTTCTCTAGTCCTCATGGACTGTATCGCACTGTCCACACACACACACATTCACGCATGCACAAGAACCATTTTCTGGTGCACAATTTCATTTTCGAGGCGAAGTGGAGGTGGTGCTTGTGCTGCTGACCAAATTTTTTTTCTTGCTGAAAAGCTCTTTTGCGAATTGGCCTAATCATTTTATACTAAAGGGCCTCAAATATTTAAAAGAGGAATTGTGGATGTTTGATCACAGAGCTTAGGACATTTGTCGGTGTGATTTTAGGTCACTTGGAACACAGGTAGAATGCTGTACCAGACACATATACTGCATTCAAAGCAACTGGTTGTGTCTGATACTTAGCTCTGTGTGTTTTAGTTGTGTTGCAAGGGCTTCAACAAATATTAACTAAGTTGCCCAACGACAAATAGTTACAAGGCTGTGATGATCCATCTTTTTCAAATAATGTTTGGCATTTCTTTTGTAAAATATACTTGCTTTTGTTTATGCAGTGGCTGCGAAATATATGCAAATCTATCTTATTATATAGTTATCCATATGTCTGTGTGGGTTTTTTTTTTTTTTGATCTGGCAGCTTGATACAACTGCAGCAGTGCAGCTTATGTGATTGTTTCAGCTCTTACAAACAATTATAGTCGGATGTAACTTTAGAAGTCTGCGGCATTTCCTCCTCAAAGGTGGATGCTCTTAAGCCTGCACCAATGGTCGCACACTCCAGACTGATGTCATGAGCCGGATGGCCGGTGACCCTGCCTTCGAAGAACACTGTCGCGTGCATGAGCGGGACTACTCCTCTAGTCGCAGAGGTGATCGGCCGCCATGCTTCGGTCATCTGGGCGGGGCCTCTCCGGACTTCTTAAATTATATCCGATTATAGAGATCTCAACATTTAAGCACCGTTTATCAGAGCAGCAACTCACCTTTCCTAGTTTCAATTTTTCATTTGTACACCTTATGGGGATTATATGCATAACTCATCACTCTGTGACTGCAAGTTTGTTTCTGTAGCTGCTTCGGTGCTTAAAAGCAATTCATTTGCAGTTGAGGAGATCGCCAACCTCTGCGTCCTGTGTACATCCTGTGGAGCTCAGGTTAATCATCATCGCAAGAGCAAGTTTCACAAGCACAAGCTTCTAAACGTAATTGTTTGTAAAGTGAGTATCATGAAATGTCCTACTCATAAAGTTTACAGTTTACAACTGTAGGCTGTAGGCTCTTTGATTTTTTTCAGTGAAGAATGTTTTTGCTAAGAAAAAGGTTTAAATTAGCTGTAAGAAAAAAAAATTACTAAGTTTCAAATTTGCAACTCTAACTCTGCAATAAATAAAACAATATATCGGAATTTCGTGGACTATGGTGAACTGGCATCAATGTACTTTATGTTGCTCTTACAGTCATGTAGTCAGTCATTTCTGTATTTCACATGCAATTTGACTAAGGAATTGAAGCTGGCTCATTGTTAAAGCTTTTATTTAACATGGGAAGACAAGTATCTGCAGGGCCGAAGACGGTATGTCGCTGGAGCCAAAGTTTCGACAAGTGGACTTGTCTTCTTCACAGGCTGCAGCTTTGAAGAAGACAAGTCCGCTTGGTTGAAACTTTGGCTCTAGTGACATCCCGTGCTTACGACTTTCTCATCTCTTCGAGCTTTCATCTTCCCCCGAATTCCTGCCTTTTTTGCAGGACAGTTTGCTATACACGTATATAAGTGTGCATACGCTTTTTGCGACTCCATTCTATGATTAGGCACCAGCTTTGGCGTTTAATTGTCTTTCCGATTGTTTTTGTCACTTTTACAGTTGTGTTCTGTCTTTCAGGAATGCAGGTGCTTTTTATACAGTGCTAACCTTTGTGCCAAAAATGGCCCTGCTTCACTTCATCAGAGGAGCTTTACATTTACATTGAAGTTGGTACAGTTACGATGTAGCAAAACTGAAAATGTTCTACAACGTTGTGCACCTTCGTTATCATTTTCTTGCATCGTGCTTTCTCACAGAGGGCAGCACAGAAGTGCGAGCGTGAAGAAAATTTTTTAAAGAATTTACCTCCATTCATGCAACATCTTAATCATCTGGACTATCATCAATGCACAAAGTCTTGAAAACATTATCACATTGATCAGTTATATTTCATAGAAAAGCTAAATCTTTGTATCTAAGGTGCATCTTTACACACGTGAGGACATTATAATATCTATATAAAAGTGAAGTAATGTTGTGTCCACCTCCAGTGCGGGAGGTTCTGGGTTTGAGTCCCGGCACCACCAGGCGACACACTGGTTTTTCTAAACGGATGATAGGTACCTCAACCTGGTGCTCCGTGCTGTTTGGGTACTGATACTAAGAAGGGTGGCTGTGCTTTCCACTACTTCCTAACTTTCAATCTCTCCCTCTGCACCCACAACACTGCGTCGTGCTCCCTGATGGTTTGCGGAAATTAGTATCTTTCCTAACCTTAACAACCTCATATCACCCATTGTTGTACTGGATAGCGTCAGTAAATTGCTTCATTACAGCTTTGCCAAGTTAATTTGCATTTTCGTTTAAGATGTGAGGTCATTTAATTAGAGCCATCAAATTTCTGTTAATTCGAATGTGATTGAAGATCTAAGCCAGTACCAATATGTGTCTATGGTCCAGTGTACTTTGGTTATTTCGACCTTGATAGGGTCCACTAATTTTAGTTTCAAAAACTAGGACAGTATGTATTAGTAAATTTCCACCGAAGAGGTGTGCAGTGTAATAGGTATAAACAAATATTACATGTTTCCACTTGATAATGATGATGCGTGATCACAATGATCACTGATAACTTCACGGGGGACGTGCACATTATTTTGTTATTTTCATTTAAAAGCTGCTGTGCTGCTTTGTCCGTATCATTATCTTCTGGGATCATTTGTTTCAGCGGTGCTACCAGTACTACGGTGATGGCCAGTTTCGACAGCCAGGCAGCGATAGTGACGAGTACTGCAGTTGGTGTGCGGAAGGTGGTATCCTGGTTTTGTGCGACCGTTGTGGCCGTGTCTTCTGCAAAGAGTGCATCAGCCGCAACTTCTCCTGTCAAGAGCTGAGCCATATCGAGTCACTAGATGAGTGGCAGTGCTTCGTGTGTGATCCTGCTCCGCTTGAACCTATGGTGAACTATGCCAATGTGATCACTAACTACAGTCGACAGCTGAAGAAACAGAGGCCATCAAGCACACGCAGCAAAAGGCCAAAACTTTCCGAAACTGACATGAGGAACCTGGTGCTCAATAAGGCGAGAGAAATCAAGCACTCCCTCTCAGAACTAGCCAGACGACCAGAAGGGTTCCTAGCAGAAGCAAGCAAGCTGCTTCGTGACCATGCTAGTGCTTTGTCTTGCATGGCTGAAAATGTGGAAACCTGTCAGAGGCAGCATCTGAGGTCTGTAAAACGTGCCAATAGAAAGAAACATGGTAAAAACAGTTACCATGAGGCTTTACCGTCAGTGGGCTCTCAGCCAAGTGTCATTGCGACAACCGAGAACGAAAGGCTAATTGCAGTTGATGGAGAACAGCATATCGGTGGATCTGATAGAGACAACTGGAAAGATAAGCAAGTGCAAGGGAGGAGCGAGTTAAGCTCTCAAGATAAAACCAACGGTGTAGAAGTTAACCCCACAACTGAAATATTAGATGTGTCAGCAATTAAGAGAGAAATCAACAGTCCAGAAGCTAGCCCCAGGCCTGAAGTGCCGGACGAATCTGCAATGAAGATAGAAATCGACATTGCAGAAGTTAGCCGCATAACTGAAATGCTGAATATGTCTGAAACTAAGACAGAACTGGGGACAGATGGGTGTTTTGAACATTCTGCAGCAGGAAATGGCGATAGTGCAACTCGTGGAACCCTGAACAGCCCACTAACTGTTAACTCGGGTGGTGAATTGCCATCTTTGGCTGCAAATATCAAATCTGAAGATGTTTCCGAGAATCTCATTTCGGGCCTCCCCATGGAGATCAGTAGTAAGCACTGTAGCATAGCTTCCAAGAATGACGACAAAGAGACTGCTCCCACTGAAACTGAAGTTAAAGTGCAAGACATAGAAGAAAGTCCACCCACTGGAAATGCTTCCTCTGTCGCCGATGAGCTAAGCTCTTCTACTTCAAGTGACAGTGATTTTGAGATTGGCACAAAGTCCTCAGCTTTTCAGTTTAAGTTTGTTAGGAAAGGCAAAGGTGGCAGCAAACCACCTTCATCTTCTGAAGAGGACAGCAGCACGACAAGTGAGAGTTCCGAAACCGTTGAGGAGTGGGAGCAAAAGACTCGGCGTGCAACTCGTAGGCAGCTTTATGATAGCAAAAAGAGGCGCTCCAAAGTCGGCAGATCCGCCCGAGCGAAACGCTCACGGATGTCTAGTTGGCTCGTAAGTGATTCCAGTGAATCGTCAAGTGAGACCAGTGATTGTTTGGATGATGATGACGAATGGCGGGATTCATCGCGGAGTAAATCACGTGCTCAGAAGCGCAAGGCTTCTACTAAAAAGAAGTGTGCTTCTCGTGCTCCACCACCGATGTCAGAAGAAGTTCTTCAGAGATATCTGGAAGAGGCATTTGAGAGATATCAGGATCCAAAGCTTACGATGTGTGTGACTGTGGATTTAGAACGGCTTGAGGTTGATCATTCGCAGTATGCTCCAAAGTGTATGACATACGAGACAGATGAGTGGAGCGGTGCCGAGGAACTAGAGGATTCTTTCAACACTGCAAAGACACGTAAGTTCAGTCTGCCTCCAAAATACATTTGAAAAATAATGCCACTACTTTTGTGTTGACTATTTTTTCTGAAGTGTTCTAGTGCATTCGGATTGAACTGCTCATCAAAATTTAAGGATCAATTTACCAAGTTCATGTCTCTTACGCATATAATATATATATTGATTATATATCAGTATCTGCATTCACAGGAGTTGTGTCAGAGTGCACTCTCAGGAGCTGTAAATGAATCGACGAGAGCTATTACATTTCATCTTTATGGCAGTTTAGCATTCAACGTCACTTTTTACACAAATGCCCTATGCTGAAGCACTATCAACCTGTACTGTCTTTACAGCATGTCTTCATTCTAAAATTCCTCAAGATGACTGTTGCAGTTTCCACCTTTTTCTTGCAACTGGGCTGTCATTTTTTTTTTTAATTTCAACATACTGCAACCTCGAAGGGCTATCACAGGAGTGGAGGCAGCAAATACAAAAGTTGCAAAACAACACAAAATGTACTGAACATGAACAATTGTTAGTAGTGTTGCTTCTAAGGATGCCTCGTGGCCTAAGTACACCCTTGTTATCTTGAACTCTGATATCCCAAAAAGGTTAGTCAAATGGAGTATCTTTTCCTGCCACATTTTCTGCCCGTGTGTTTTTCACTCCTTATTTCGAAGAAAAGCTTTTGTACCAAACTCCATACATCTTAAAATTTCAACTGGGAAATTAGCAGTAAAAAAAGTCACTGCTCGGACGTTTTCATACTTTGTGTGCAGCTCAACGTCACAAAAAGTGAGAGTGTAATTGTGCACTCACGGGAACTTTTGATTGATGGCTTCAGTGAACTTTGGCACTTTTTCCGTAGTTGTGCTAGGCTTAGAGTGTATTAATTAGTTGCGCGAAGTTACACAGACTCGTGCAGCAGGAAGGACTCTGGTGTTGCTATTGACAAAGGGTGCCTCTGCACTTTGCATCGTGCTAAGGTCACGTCAGAGAGGACAATCAGTTCCTTTAGCAAATCTTGCTATGTGCTCCATAAATGAAGAAATGACTGGTCACTTCTGACAATGTTTTCACAAGCACTCCCAACAAACTTGCCCCCTTTTACGGAAGAACCGTTGTAAAAAGCTCACGGGGTCCCTTATGCATCTGCCTCAGTCAACTCGAAGGGGAAAGCCACGTTCTTTTTCTTTTAAGTTGAAGTATTGATCGGAGGCATTGTAAGCTTTCTGAATCTCGCCTTGTTTTGCACTCCCTCCGGGATCGGCTCACCTTTGACCAAGCAATGATGTCATGTGATGTCATTACCATGTGACGTCACAAATTCTGGTGATCTACGATGTCATGATGATGTCATATGGTGACGTCATCACGTGATGATGATTTCGTGCATCACTTGTGTAGATGCCGATGCCTGTAAATTTTCACGTTTGATGAGGCATCTAAAGCTTTCACCTTTTAAGAAAAGTCTGTGCAGAATCTCTTTGGGGAGCTGTCAAAGTGATGCGTAAGTGTAGTTTTACCATAGGAAACTCCATGGTTGCGGCCGTCTCAGGAACGTTGTTTTCGTGTAGCATCATCGGGGCGTCGTTCTTGTTTTTAGCATTTTTAACTGTCTGGAATGGCCCAATGAAAGGCCCCTTACACGATCATTGAAACTCATGTCTCGCATTAAATTTTTGCAGTCTTAATTTTCCTGGTGTCTACAATGCTCCATGCAGGCTTTACATGCTGTCCTCGAAGTGGCTTTTATTTCACCATCATGAAATATATACTTCTTTTTTCAGCAACGCCTTCATACAAAGTGTTCTCCTATAATGTTTCTTTTTTTTCTTGTACCGCTGGTACAACATATTTATGTGGTTCAGGTATAGTATTCACATTCTGCAAGCGTGGCTGTGTAGCCCAGTCGGTAAGACTCAGCTTCTGAGTGTAGGTTCATAGGTTCAAAGCACAGCGTTGCCAAGAAAATTTATTTGTTTTATAGTACACTTATTTCTTTATAGCAACTTGTCTTACGTGGCAGAAGGATGGACGCACAGTTTTCTCATTGAATCGGCATAGAAATAATTACTAAATTAAAAAAGGGGGCACTGTTTGAGCGAGATCGAAGGTTGAATAGGATGCAGTGGTTACAGCAGTGTCAGTTTCCTTGGTTTCTGAAATCGGTAATGAACTCTTTTGATGACTGCCGTCAAATCTTACACAGGAGTTAACTGCCTCATCTCAATGTCAAGCGCATTGTCTTGGCACAGTTCCAGTAACACTGTTGCCCATAGATGTCATTGTGTCCATTGCCAAGATACACAACTGGTAGAGAATATTACAGGCTTCATTTTGAAAAGGCGTCATCTGGTCTTATATCCAGAGGGCTTATGTTTTTGTTGTTTCGCTTATATTCTCTTGTATCTAATCTTTTTTCTGTTTTCTACACCTTCGAGCTAACGGAGTTTCACTATTGTAAGTGGCTTGGTTCACTGGGGAAGGAGCAGCAAAGTCATGTATGGGAACTAAAAGAAAGTCTGTTTTTCATTTTCTTCACCAGTGCTCCTTAATGTCTTCATCATATTACTCACAACCAAATTTTTTGTGTGTAGGGTTGTATGATTCAAGTAATGACGGTGATGAAGGAGAAGTTGGCGTGTCACCTACAAAGGTAATTTCCTGCTTCCTTTTCTATAAAAGAATTTCTTTAGATTGGTAAATTTTAACAATACGTCATGGGAATACAGTGCGCAAAAATGCAGGTAATGGTGCATTCAGACGACGGACCGAATCCGGATTTAGAGGTGCGGACGGCGCATCACGTGATTTCGCATCAGCGATTCTCCTCGTCCGCATCTCGTCCATGCGGCTCGCGGATAGATGACCCCTACCTGTTTTTCACATCGGGATTCTTTGGGCGGAACAAGCAGCTTTAGCGGGCAAACCAGCAGTGTCTGGCAACCGGCAAACATTTCGGCTGCTCAAGCGGTACGGCTGTCCTTGTCGTCGACATCAGTTCATCGCTTGCTGGCACATGGTTCAGTTTATTTCTTGGCCAGTATTCTAGGACGATCACCTTTGACACATCTATCAGTTTCAATGCGCGCTAAGTGGCGGGTTGGACAACAGCGAGTAAGTTGCCGCTTTAATCATTGCACATGCGGAATTCTACGGCAGGGAAAGTGCCGTGGTCACTGAGGGTGGTTGTCTCAGAATACGGCTCCCATTTCGGCACTGCTGCGAACCAAGAGATGAAAATACGATGTGCAGTAGTGCAATGTGCACAGTCATTACCTGTTGTCCATAAAGGAAAAAGACTCATCACTGTATCCTCCCTTCGTATGTGAGACTCCACGTGCAACAGCAGCGAGATCAGTCTTCAGCAGCTCTCTGTACAGCAGGTTTTTCTTCCCATACAGCCTTTCCACCAACAACGCTGTTCTTGCCGAAACAAATTAGTCCTTGTCAGTGCTCGATGCTCGACAAAGTGAGTGTCGTTACAGTCTACTAGAATGTAGCGTAGTTTTCTGTCGGCCTCCATGCTGTTGCCTACTCTTGAACCGGTCTGCTGGCAGCCAGCACAGAAGCTGCGGTCGAGAGTAATCCGGCTCTCTGGTGCTGTCGTCCGCTAGCACCGCGTCCATTGTGTGGATGCACCTGCTGGCGGATTATCCGCGGATTCACCGTCTGTTGTCTGAATGCACCATATGTAAAAAAATGTGGGCAAAACGAGTTGTGCCTCAATTCATATTGTACTTTTTGAAAAAATAATAAATATCTCCATTTTGCCATTAGTAGCACGTTGGTAATTCGAATATTGACTAATTGCTTCCATATTATGTCACTATCAACATGATATTGCTATCAAAGAATGAGATACGGTTTTCACTTCAGTTAACACCTTCCTTGACACTTGTCACGGTACTGTATTATTCCTTTTGTGGTGGGGGACCATCAACAACTATGAACCCGTCCGTCTAATTTGGAAATAGTACTACATCGTGAAAGACCACACGCCCAATTTTGCACTCTTAATGATGCTTTCATGGGATGTGATGTTACATGCGTTACTTTACTTCAAGAGTGGGCAACTAAGCACAGTCACGAAAGGTGTGATAAGGTTGTTTCATTGACAGGTGACATTGAATTGTTCTACAGTGGTGCAATAGTTATTACGCTAAAGGGCCTTGCACATCTTAATCAAAAACATCTCCATCATCAATAGTGTTATGTTTCTCTGGTATGTTTCACTATAATAATTGAAAGTCTAATCCTCACCATAACTTGCAAGTGCACTCACTGCAACAAGCTGTAAATTGTAACACCGAGTGGGTTGCTGTAGTGCCCGAGAAGTAAGGCTTGCTTGTTCATCATATGTATAACTAAAAAGTTTTTTTTATATACATACCTTTTGACTGCATCTTTATGGCTGCTGTTCTGCTTTCGTCTTTGTTAATATGAATTTGCTTCTTGATCAGTCGAGATTTCATTCAGTTTTACGATGTATTACTTTCTCTCAAAATGTTTCTTGAAAATCAGTACACGTTTCAGCTGTGAACATTTGCACAAGACAACTACAGTAAAACCTCTTTAATTCAAAGTCACTGGAACTGTGAAAAACCTTCGAATTAAAAGGGTTTTCGAATTAACCAAACATACAAAAAGAGGGATACAAGGAACTTTGAATTACTGAAGGTAATCAGAGGTAGTCGTTTGCTGTGCCTGCTAGTTTGCGGCTCCAAGGGTTATGTTTTCCAGCAATACCGGGTCCCAATTTTGCCGCCAAACCAAGTCGGCCTCACTGCTGCTAACACACAGACACACGCACAAAAAAGAAACGGTCTCGTGGTCAACTGAAATGTGCGCCTGCGGAAAAGTAGACGTGCTTCACTGGAACACAGTGGTGACACGTGGGCAGCATGTCACCTGATGCTCAGAGCGTCAGTGCGTCATGATGCGACCATTCGCCCATTCTTGTAAAATAAAAGGAATTTAATAACGACCAGTGTGATGGAATTCGCAATGTGTTCTGGGTGGAAAACACAATCATGTAAGTTTTCAAACTGATTTTTCGAAGTAGGAGTTGCAGGCAAGTACTCCGCCAGCAGTGCAAGCATGCAGATTGCTGGAGCAACCGCCAATCGGAGGTTCGCATACATTTTGAATTTGGTCAGACTGTCCTTTATTACTTTTTTATTTTCCCAGAAAGCATGGGTAAATCATGACGCGCTGATGTTGTGAGAAGCATGCATCATGCTGCCCGCTTGTCACCGCTGTGTTGCAGTGAAGCGCATCTTTTCGCAGGCGCACATTTCAGCTGATCACGATACCGCTTTTTTTTTTTCTTTTCTTACGCTGGCAGCAGTGAGGCTGGTGTGCTTCACCTGTCAGTTATTAGTATCGCTACATTCCATTGCCTTGTGGCTCCTAGGGGCCATCGTTTCTGCGGATTTGCAGTGAAATTGGGATTGGGAATTGGCACATGGCACCCAAAGTTTTTGAGTTAAACGGGCTGGTGCTGACCGCCACTTCAAGTTATCCACTCAAGTTTACATTGCAAAATACAGGACCACAGAAATCCTTTGAATTAAGCGGGATTTCAAAATAATCGAGTTCGAATTAATGAGGTTTTACTGTATTTCAGTGGTGCATTTCCGTACCCACACTCTTTTTGTAGAGTCACACCTCCACTGGTAAAAATTTAGCACCGATTAAAGCAACCAGTCTTAATGAACAAACGACCTGAACATTCTGCTCACATAGTATGAGTACCTAATTTGATATGCTTTCTTGTATACTTTGCTAACCAGATCAATCAAAGGCTGCTATGGTAAGGTGCCCTTCACGGAAACTGTTTTAATTTCTGTTTAAACAGAGCCAGGACGGTGATGGCAAAGGGCGCAGAAACATCCGTAAGCTCATCTCAGATGAAGAGCTTGCTCAGCAGACTAAGGCAGCTGCTGAGGCAGAAGAAGAAAGAAAACGACGCATTGCTGAAAGGCGGAAGCTGGTATGCTGTAGTAGCTAGTCTTTCACTAGTTTCTCTTTTGCTTGGTATTGTGCTGTTCTTTGACTGACCATCATGACTTTCTTTCGTTTGCTGCAGTACTACGAAGTCCTAGGAACTCAAGTTGGAGAAACTCATGAGAAGATGACGGAACTGGTGCTTGAAATGGACCTGCAGACAAAGGAGCCCCTTGTGCAAGTCAATGAAAAGCTCGTCAAGTTCATGAAGCCTCATCAGGTGAAAGGTGACATGTCTTATGCACTGTCATATATGAAGATTGTGGTTTGTTATGACAGCTGGCTGATTTCGTTCCTTTAACTCCACGGGGAGAATGAAATTGTGGACAAAGAAATGGCCTGACAAGAGCGTCATAATAATGATGAAAGTTATCAGTGTAATAGGACAGACTTAAGATACGAAACATTGAGCTTGTTGCAGAAATGCATGCTGTATCATTGATGCTTTCACTCCAGATAGTAGTGTACTATATGAGCAGTTTGTTAATATAGCCCAAGTACTTTATTAATAGGCAAAAAATAAAATAAAATGCCTAATTACAGTAAAACCCCGGTGATACGAATCTCGCGGGGTTACCAAAAATATTCGTATCATCCGAAATTCGTATCACCAGAAAACATGAAAAATGAGTATGCGACAAAAGAAAGTTGGCATACGTTTTGATTTAGTGTTTCCCAGGGCCGCACCGACGTCATGAACAGCTCTGAACGATTGTCAGTAAAGTTTTCAGACGTCAACGATGATACTTGTACTCGTAAATATACGGTGCGTGCGCGCGTGTGTAATCAATGAACCAGGTGTGTTGTGACCAGTTACCGATAGTAGCCCCTTCCTAATCTTACTACGCATTTCTGCATAACATCAAAGTACTGCGGCGAAAGTGACCTTAAGAAGCGCTTTGCACGCGATAGATGAAGGGCATACAATTTTAGAATCGCTGTCCTTTGTTGCTGTTACCTTCTTATCACGGTGGTGTGGGGGTGCTTTTCGGGAGATTTACAGTTGTGCCCGCCCAATCGGGAGGTTTGCTCAAAATCCGGGAGTCTCCCGTGCAAATCGGAGAGTTGGCATGTGTGCGCGTACGCTGCGAGGCCTAGCTCCTTCGCCAAGACCGTCCGCTTCGTCTCTTGGGGTCTTCGTCCACCTTTCATGGGACTTCATGATGAACCCGCAGCCCAATTTTCAGTCTTGTTTCATAGAACGTCTGATTGCGAGGACATGGCTTGCATCGACGCGACAGGCACGTGTTAACACAGTACAAAGACGCTGCTGCCTCGAGCACGGCAGCACACGTTACGCGGTGGAAAAAAAAAAGAAAACAAACACGACGTCAACGCCACCTGTAATCTAAACGCGAAGACGCATAAAGGCCTTCAAGATTCGAGCGCACAATCTCTGAGGCAACTACGCACCGTTGACGGTCGCGCAGCCCGCATGCCCGCACCCGCTGCGACTGCCGCGTTTTTCGCGACAGCGCGGGCAGCCCCTGTTCGTACCTGTGCGCAAGCGTACGTTCGTATCAAACGTCGCCGGGTGAAAATCGGTTCGCAACAACTGTACTCCAATACATTACAGGCAAATGGGCCCTGGCCGGGACCACAGAAAAATTCATATCACCCCGAAATTCGTACGAGCCGTGATCGTATCACCGAGGTTTTACTGTAACTCCAAGCATCGGCAAATGCCACTACTGTGAAATGCCAATATAACAAGTCTAAATTTAATTGAACCAGCAGCGTAACAAACATATTTTAATTTCTTAATTTTAGCTCGATTGAAAAACCATGTTTTTTGTTTCTTTCTTTGTAATTTAACGATGTAGCTTTGTGTCACAGCTTCAATTTGACAAAATCCTTGCACATTAAATTCTCGCATTAGGTCCCTCTGTGGCAAGGGAAAGATTGGCAAACATCAACATCAGTCAAGAGAGAATACATCTTTTGGCGGTGACATTTTGCTTGAAAACATTGGCAGCAGACAACAATAACACTGTAGAGAACAAAGGAACAGAGTGCAACCCCATGCTATCACTTTTTAAAGTTTTAAAAGTTAACTGCACCTCTCAATTCACGGCGTGATCTGCATTTTCGGTTGCAAAGATCGGCCAACAGTGATTACGACTTCAGTGCAGTGCATGCCTATATTGATGAGCATTGGAAAGGCACAGAGGCGGGATGACGGCCACCAAAAAGCGAGTACACCTTATCACTGACAATTCTATCATGATAAGTGTCGTCAATAATCTGCCTAGCAGCATGTGTGGTGTGCTGCCTTTATAAAGCGTATTGCACATTTTGATAAACTGTAACCAAAACACACCACGCCACTGTTACCCCCTCCCCTCCTTGTGAATGGCCAATGGTTTATCCAGTGTCCATTTAGGGATGTAATACATACTATACAATATAATCTCAGTAAATGGAAATCTCTTAAACGGTACTGCTGCCTAAATGGGCAGACTCATCTTAGACATTTTTTTCTTCATTTTCTCCATCAATTTTGATAAATCTGCACTGGCTTGTGTAGCTTTTCAAGCTGATTTCAGATATGTAATTACTTTTCCTGTAACTTCCTTTGTTCCCTAGATAACTAAAAGGTCACCCACTATTGTTTAAGACCACAATAGAACAAAAACGTGCTTAATTACAAATGACATTGAAGAAATGGCATCATAGACGAATGACTAAGGATTGGATTATAGCAAGGAGTTTTCTGGGGGGCGATTCTTAATCATCTTGTAGCAGAATGAACTTTACACTTTGAAAAGCACTGGCATTCCAGTTACAATTTTGACGGTTAATTAATTAAAAAGGCTTGTGCTCAAAATTCTGCTCCCATACATAGATTCTACACATATTTGCGTTTCCATTGCAAAAAGAATTAGTATTATTGTGCCTGCCCTATATGCCAAGATATGTCGGCCTCAATATTGAATTGTCATAAACTTACATTTTGAGAAAAGTGCAAAAAACAAATAGCACTATTTATTTTAAAAATAACAAGTAGAATGTGCATATTTTGCACTGCGGATGCCGCTAGACACCTGAAATGCAATGTGACTGCTGCTTAGCATTGTAATGGCCCTTATTTAGTGCCAGCTGGACACTCTTGGCTGCGGCAGGCTTGAGATTAGACTCAGCCGCTTGGTGCCTGTCCTTCTCACTCATCCACCTGATGTTTGGGAGGCTGGGTTTTGGATTGAGTTTCACCAAGATACCTAACAAGGTTCTCAAATTGCCTCAATTGGACTTCATTACTGCCTCGGCATCTGCAGTTTCAGTCGTAATAGTGAAGCAGGCTGTTCCTTTGATGCCAAAGCCCAAATAAGTGAACGAAGGTTTTCATTTACACCGTTGGCACATTTCAAGAAGCTCTTTTTGACAAGGTGCTCATAAATTGGTTGCAGAGTTTTGGACACAGGTGCTGGCAAGTTATAAGTATGCCTAGAAGTAGGCTCCCCCATTTTTTGCAGCTGCTGCATTTCAGCGGCACCAAGAATCTGGGCAGTCAAAATGGCATTATAAAAAATTACTGCGTCCTGGAGTGTCAAAATTTGCAAACAGATGAATAATGCTTGCAGAAACCAAAATGTCATTTGAAAAAAATGAATTCTTTTTTTGCCATTTTTCGGTCCCAAAGACCAGTCTACCCCATGAATCACAAACAGGCCCGATTGGGATGAAGATGATTGCAATCTGCGCATTTTAGTGACGTATGCGCCAGACTCAATCCGGGTGAGGTTGGGCCATGTAGCAGTGACGACTGTGGATAATCCGATCCGGATCAGCTCTAATCGCGATCAAAAGGGCCCGTGTCACACCGGTATAAGATTGGCTTCACACTTGAATTGTGCACCCCTGTTTATCTTTCAGTAAATGGAACTCTTGTTAAGTGCAACATATTCTCCTGGTTCCTTCAGGTTTCGTTTAACGAGTGTCTACTGTATAGAGATGTCTTGAAAACATTTTTTGAGAGGTGTCAGGTCCTTCCTTGTGGGGATGTATATAAATAACTATGTGGGATTGCTTCAAGTGTACCTTGCATGCAGGAATGAAAGGAGCATCCCCTTCATCACATTGTCCCAACAAAATGAGCACTGCATGTGTGCTTGGTGAAAAGGGACGAGGGCGAAATTTAAACTTCACTGCACAGGCTACCTGTTCTTCAGTGAGCGGCTGTGCACAGGCACTTCCCGTGGCAAACACACATGCATACACTCACAGAAAAGATCGAGTAAAACGGGTATCTTTTTGTCCCACAACAATAATCGTCATCTGGCTTGCTTGCGTTTCCTTTCTTGAAAACTCGGTGCTGGACACTTTCCTACCAAGAATGCTATGTCACGCTGATAGCGCACATGCCGTTTGTGACCAGAAAGTGCCGGGCACGTGTGGCGATAATGCAAGGAAAGGAAGGCAAAATGAATGACGATTATTGTTGTGGGACAAGAAGACGCCCTTTTTACTCGATCTTTTCTGTGAGTGTATGTTTGCTATGGCAAGCACCCTGGTACAGCGTGAGTGTATTGTGTGACACACTGCACGCAAATTGCTTGGGATGATCAGTGCTTTGCTGCAGCAGGTACATCTCACGTTTCATGAATCTGCGGTGGATTTTGCTGAATAGCAGACTACTGTACAAAAGAGCACACACGTGTAAGGAAGGACGCATGAGTCGTAATCTCTGCTGTCGTGTTCGTAATAGTTTTGAAATTGTCGCCGCGCGTTACCCTACAGTCATGCAAAAGAGCTGGAATTTTTTCTCTGCTTTGAGTTTGATCTCTGCCTTCACAAAGAGCATTCACACCACTACGCTCTTTCCTTCTTTGGCTGCAATGCTGCAGTATGCTTTCACTTATGAGGTGCAAAACTATACCAGAAACTTGAGAGGATATACCTAAAGAAGTTTTTTGCTGCAAGTGTGAATTTGTTAAATCAAGATTTGATGGTACGTTTGTTTTGTCCAGCTACATGATACTTGTATGTTTTTTAAACCTTGACACAATTTGCCATGTATATTTCAACTGAATGACAGGTTCATTCATTGTTTGTGAAATGGGCAAGTCTAAGGCAAACTCTTTTTTTTTTATGTTGGCAGGGAAGCGGTAACGTTGAGTTGACTTCTTCTCATTAATGCAAGCCACCTGAAAAAAAAACAAGGTAGCCACACAGTGAATGATTAGAAACTTAGTCATTGTTCTCGAACCTTGGTCGAAAAAGACAAAAACAAAAAAGCAACAATAAACAAGAGCTTTAGGTTCTGTAGGAAAACTTCATGCTTCAATTATTTTAACAATAAAAAAAGCATAAAAAGATCTTTTTTATTTTTAGATATATTTTTTAAAAAGATACTTTTTTATTTGTGCTGGCTTATAGAAAATTGTGAGAGAGCAGTTGCAATCTTTTAGACCACAGTAACTAATGTCATAATAAAGGCAACATTAGTACAGCAATAAATATTTGCTAATATGTTACATTGTTTAAGGATTACCGGTTCATGCCAGCAAGTTGCACATTTAATTCTCAGGCAGTGGAACAGCCTGCTCAATTCAGCCATTAAAATGCAGGTGTCAAGTTCATCTATGACTGTGTCATTGAGTCATTGGAGATGCTGAAAAAGGACCCAGAAAAAGGATCTGGCTGCATCTTGGCTCACTGCATGGGACTGGGAAAATCATTCCAGGTGCCGTGGTTTGCCTTTGTTGGAATTCATGATAAAACATTGGACGGACATGCTATCTTGTTTTTATGCTTACAGTCAACCGTCTTTGTAATGAAGTTGCGTGTCATGCAATGTGCCTTTGTCATGTATGGTATAAGCATATATTTCTTACCTGCCGATATTGGTGGGAAAAATTTTGGGTTTAATTTGGTATATCCATTCTTGTTATACTATTGAGTCTTAGGCGTACTGTATTTCTGCATTTAATGCATGTTTTATTTATGTCCATTGCAATTCACAAAGAACCTTGGGGGAATTGAAGAGCTTGTTTGATGGAGTAACTACAGACGGAAGCTGACAGTTATGAAATTCAGGCAACCTTTTGTTGGTCCAATAGCATTTGTAGTTGCACTGGTACATAATGTTCTTGCTTTTCTTCGTGATTTAAAGAAAACAGGAGGCCAGAACATAGATGTAATGCCCTGTTATGAGTAAAATTAGTTATCTCTTCCAAACTTTCTTCAAAGCTCTTTGATTGTTTTGGGAGCTTCTGTGCCAGCTTCTCAAAGCAAGTTTACGACCAAAATGTAGACAGATAAATCAGTCTGTGAGGAGGATCTATAAATCAAATTGATTTATGAACGAGGAGGGAAAGGCAGGGAGGTTGACTAAGGACACATCCTTGGTAAACTCCACACTCTGGAAAAAGAGATTTATGTGACTAACAACAAAAGATTTAAAGCAAACGGTTCTTTGTTCCTAGAGTGGCATCACTGCCATGTTTTGAACTTTGTCTGATGTTTACCTTGCTTTTCAGGTGATATCTTTCCTGCACACAATGATGACCCACAAAGAGGCTGGTGCCTTGCTTAACACTGCCCTTGTTATATGTCCCTACAACACTGTCTACAATTGGGCTAATGAATTTGACCAATGGCTACATAGAAATGGAATAGACATGAAGGTGTGTGCACTATCCTGCTCTTTTTGTCTGATTGAATGTGTTATAACAGGGGCGTAGTAGGCACTACAAAAGGGACAGCAGCACAAGATGCTAGTCCCTTTCACTGCAATACATTCATTGTTGCTTGGTCACTTTACCGTATATTTCTCTCACCTCACGTGTCTTTCAAAAGAACCCTTGCCCTGGGCACTCCAGTTTTGCTAAACAGTGGTAGTTGTAATGTGGGAAATGAAATAGACCATTAGAAAGCATTTTGCTCGATTTAAGTTTAGTTTGATAGCGCACTGTTTGGATCCCCGTGCCAAACAACCCCCAAGACAAATTTTTGACTGGTGGGTACCACAAGAACTGAAATTAGGATGAGATTGTGCAAATTCATACTTGAAGCCAAGAAAATAGGGACACAGGGGCGGCACCACTGGCCTTATTCTACGTTTTAATAAACATTCCATAGTTACCGTGTGGACATCCATTCATGTTGGAGAAGTAGGTGGCGTCCTATGTCTGCAGTGAGGACAGAACAAGTGCGCGTTTGCTGTGGTTGTAAGCGGTCGTCGGAGTTTTAGGCTTAATAAAACCTGACATTACACGTTTCAAAGTAAAGTGAATCAGAGTATGTGGGATATCGTGATTTTGAACAAAAAGTAAAAGCTGTGCCATTATTCAGGAATGTTGCTCTAAATTGCATCTATTCAGTACTAGATTGGCCTCGCTTAACTCACTATTGGCTGACATTAGTGCTGCCTCATTCTAGCAGATCGCACTTTGCTGACTGTGTCATCAGTTTTCACATTTCTGTAAGTGCAGAGCTTAAACTAAGATTGCCTTCTTCTGTCCACAGGTGTATGAAGTGTCTTCCATGAAAGTAAATACGCTGAGGCTGGAGACGCTAGAGAGGTGGCACAACGAAGGTGGTGTGGCCATCATCGCCTACAGCTTGTTCTGTCATCTCATAAAAGGAAGCGGCAAACGAAAGAAAACGGCATGGCTCAGTCGATACAAGAAAATCCTCCTCAACCCAGGCAAGTGCCAGCATTGTAGAGAGTGGTCGTACTTGACTAATGGTCAACTAAGCAAAACCTGTACTGGCAGTCACTCAACAGACAAGTTACAGATTGGAACACATGGATGATTGCATCCCAATGTCAACCAAAATGAATGGCAGTGAGAAAATGTTGACCCAGATGACACTCTTAAATTCTGAATATTGATTATATATTCTCTTGCTGCAAGTGCACTCAAACATTCTAATGCAGTGGTGTGTGACGTCAGAGTACTACAGTCATAATATACTATGATACTGTTAAACATTGATAAAATAAAGTGAGTAAAACTGGAACTCTACTTTTCTGCATCAATATCTCGCTGCATTAAAGTTTGCCCTTGCATGCCAGAGACATTCATTCATTCATTCATTCACAAAACTTTATTCACCAGTTAATATTTCTCGCATAGAAGGGGCCATAAAAGTATGTTCAATTAATCAAAGGGAAAAAAACAAGGACAAAAAAGTTGTCAGACCTGAAAGCTATTGAGAAAAATGTACTGTTTGATGTGGCGCCGACTGCGGTCAGTTTTAGTTTGTCTCCAAACTTCTTGGTGTTTGTGGATTACCAGATTGCCAGGTTTCTAGAAGCGTAAGAGTCAATCACCGGTGTTATAGCGGCTCCAGGTGATGCAAAGCCCCAACCAGACAAACACATTATTACAGTAATGAAGAGTATGCTACTTCGCACCTGGTATAAATTTTTGCCAGTGGGATAATCAGAACATGTTTTCTTTTGAAATTGCTTTTTCTTCGAGAACACTCGGTAAGCAGAAAAAAACGTGTGTCTGTAATTGTGGTGAGATGTTGCTGCCAACGTCCAGTAACCTGGCATTATGCAGACGCATTCCCTCACATGTGTCAGAATACTGTACACGCGAAAGCTCTGTAATGTCCCGTTCACAGCTGCCGTACGGCAAGTTAAATGCTGGAAGAGTCACAGGTTGAATAAACTGCAGTGATCGGTGTAAGCAAAGTTTACAAAACCACTCTGCTTTCCGCAGCTGAGTGCCCCCTCTGAGAGGTATAGCACCAATCGCTGTGTTCGCCAAAATAAAGTGCTTCACTCTGCCTAGTTTGATGAAGGCTGCATTGAAGCTTGTTGGACAACACAAAAATGAAAGTGTTTCACTTTAGAAATCCGTAGAAGTGAGGGGACAGCCTGAGTTACGGTTGCTTTGTTCATAGTCACTGTGTTTTACGCCTAGACAGGGCATGTGCATTATATTTGAAGAATTTTCTAATTGCTGATGTGCACTGGTACAACAGAAGGCTTTTCAATTGTTTTTGACATTGAGTAACCGTGCGATAGAGTAACGGCATGCAAAAAAGCAGGTAGCGATGCTGCAAGTAAGCGTAAGCAACTCCAAAAAATTGGTCAGCTACTTGCATACAAACCATATTGCAGGAGTAATTCTGCACTCAGCGAAAACACTTTTATTTGCCATAAAAACATAAGATGATGGCATTTTGTCGTCTTTTACTTATTCACCTATTCGAAAACAGCTCCTTTCGACTTCAACATCACAGAGAGCGAGGTCTATTGTTTCCCGAAACAACAGCGACATCCTATTTCTCACTGATTGATATTGCTTGCTAGTTATTGGGCTTCATCCTCAAGCGGGAGGCCATTGCGTTTGGTCGCACCACTTCTGCCTCTACTCGTTCTTTTAAATTTTCACTTGCCCCATGAGGCAGGGAGCATTGGCAACAAGCAAAAAAACACCATATTGCTGCTTGCTGTTGCGCGGAACATGGTTTTAAAGATGGGTTCCTAAACAACTACATACAATTCAATAATATGGCGACTAGGAGTAGTTTCTATTTATTGCCTTGGTCTTCCTTTTGTAAAAGTATCGAAATTCAGTTGCATTGCAAAGGTTGTGGCCTAATCATAGGAACCCTCCTACTCCATTAAATAAAGTAGGAGGTTTCCTATGATTAATAATAATAACCAATAATAACTTCCTCACAGACTGTGTAATGAACAAACTACACAGATAGCGTTGTCATGGTTTCTAATGCTGGATACGTGAAGCATTTAGACATCTACCAGGCTACCTCAAGGAAAGTTCGTTTGTGAGGGTATAAAATTGAAAACAGTCATAAGTCCTGGGCTTGAGAGACCCGGCAAGTTTACATATATGGATGTGACAAGTGCATGATTGGTTTGTGACTTTATAAGCAGTGCACTATTCCCGGTAGCACTTAAACTACAATTGTTTTGTGTGTTCTTTGATCAGTTATACATATATCTGTTGACCAAGAGGCTTTGCAAATGCAGTTGACTTGGCACACAATGGTTTGTCTTAGCTGTAATCTGCAATGCAAGAATGCTTTTATTGAAAATTTATTTTTGTTCGTGTGTGTATGCCATGAATGAATCGTGCTCGCTATGATAAGCCATGCCAATATAGTGAGCTTTAAAGGGGCTCTGCAGCACTTTTTCAGCATGGTCAGGGAACGCTGTCGATTGGTAGTCAAGGCTCGTGAGAACACGCGAGTCAAACATCTTAGCACTGCACACGGCCCGGAATTTACAATTCTCAAAGTCAGCTAGAAATCGTTCCTTCTTCTTTCTACAAATAATGCCATATAACCAAATTTTAGGGCCATTGGCTGGTTTGAGCATCGTAAGCTGCATAGTTAGTTACCACGGCCGCCGCGAGAGGCCGCCACATGCCTGCGCGATCACATGTGAGTTGCACGTGCGAAGAAAAAGTGCTGGAGGTCATGAGGCGTATGTTGTAACTTCTTTCCCCACATGCCATTCCTCCTCCCTGCTTAGCTTCCAATGCACTCGTTGGGACGAAAGAAGAGAAAGCAATTACAATGTGTGCGAGAAATCTCTGCAACTCCGCTCGTGCATGACGGAATCTAAAAATTTTATTGCGATAGCAATTATATGGACACTCTCAGCTGACCTTTGCCGTCGCCGTCGTCGTCATGCCCCGGATATGTATATGTATGCATATATATAAAAAAAGGCACAAAGAAAAATAAAGCAAGAAAAAAATTCCAAAACACCCAACCGGGGATTCGAACCATCGACCCCTGGCTCCCCAGCCTGCTGCATTAGACAACTCAACGATGCCCTATGCATGCGCCGGCGAAATAACAGTGAGCTATTTATATACACCAGTTACCGCTGGTGGTAAGCAAATCTCGGAGGAGCTTGAGCGTGTTTTCTATCATGCAACGCTCCTAATTTTCTTTCAGTTTGAAAACTGCCTTTGAGACGCGCACGACAAAGTGGCCCTTTTCTGTACCCACTCATGGTGTGGAAGGGAAAAAAAAAACAAAGAACACCGGGCACGCCTTACGTCAGACGCCCCCGTGTGGTTGGAGACGCAGGGGGTCACTCCACGCGCCGCAGTTTAAAAGAAAAAGAAATATCTAAGAGCATCTGACTCTCCATTAGAGAGTTTGAGAATTGGGGACCCAAGAGCCAAACACTGGGTCACCAAGCTGCGTTGGGTAGGCTGCTCTTTCGTTCAGAGGAACAGCAGAGCTTGAGAACTGGGTCAAACGCAAGCTGCATTGGCGCAAACGCATGGGACGCCACACGTGGTGAAATTAAAATCATGCGAGACGCGGGCCATACAGTGTTGTGGCCCGTGCGGCGTCTGCATAGTCTCGTGGTCACTCAAGACGTCTTGGGGACCCACGCTAGTTTTCAATTTTTGGGTCTTGGGCCAACGCAAGCACAAGAGCCCAAGAGTGGCTTGGGTTCTGCGCATGCGCCCTGACGGTTCGCAAGCTCCTTGGTCCCCAAGCTTTTTGGGGCCGCAATTCTCAAACTCTATATTGTGGACACTTGCAGCATGTTGCTCGAGCACATAGGCGTAACAACTGTGACAGTTTTAGTTCACGCTTGCTCTGTGCATGCCTGTGCATTCTTTTCGGGCATCCTTTTTGTGCTTCAGCGGCGTGCTGCAAGTATCGAGCCGCTTCTCGTTCTTCATGTGACATTCCAATTTCTCGCTATCTCATTCATTGCTTCGCCCTTGCGGCGAAACTGTGACTTTTTTACTTTTTTGTGGCAGTCAGTTCGTGAGGCAATAAATTTCTTTAATGAAGCCATTAGATGGTTACTTGGAAAAGTGTTGCAGGACCACTTTAATAAATTCAGCATGCAGTGTAGTGAAGCTTTTGATTACTGTTGCTCGATAAAGTTAAAATGCTTCCTGCACCAAAATATCTCCGAATAGCTTTCTATACTCGCATACGTTCTTTTCCTGAAAACTTTCACAGGGCCACGCCTTGTAATTTGTGACGAAGGACATGTGCTGAAGAATGCTAGCACTAGCTTGTCCAAAGCACTGAGTTCCATGAAGACTGGCCGGAGGATCGTCCTGACCGGTACCCCCTTGCAGAACAACCTGACAGAATGTAAGCTTTCTGAATGGCCTCTCTAATGACTCATGATAATGTCTACCTGTGGCAGTATAGAAACGAACTCAATGCAGTGTCGATGTATGTTGCCTCGGGACGCTCACGCTTTGCAGTTCTAGTTGCATGGTCTCTATGGTTACTAAGTTATCACTAACAATCTGAGCTACAAGAAAAGTAGCACTATGTCTCAAGTGAAGCAAAGGATGAAGTACGAAGAAGGAACACACAGGTACAAGGGCTGAGTCACAAATGTTATTTGTCAGCATGAGTCACTGTTGTGACTCGCAACACTTCAATGAAAAAAAAAGAGTCAAATATATCGGACGAACTATTCATTTTTCTGATCAGTAAGGCACTCTTGGTGGCATATTTCATCACAGAACCTTGTGTCTCCTGAACTTGTCGTTATGCGCGAATTTGGGTTTATTTCTCCGTGCAAGATACATCCTGATCCCATTGTTGCTGCTGTTGTTTTTTTTCTGTCTTTCTAACTCTACTCAATGTCACCCGCTTGTCATTCGCATCAAGAGGCGCTATGACGATAGCCATTACCATTTTACAAGTTATGGCAAGTGTCTGCTACATGTCTGTGCACTTACTGTTCGCGCATTTACTATTACCACCAAGGCGCGAGCACATCATGCAGTCCTCGGAAGTTGCGTCGTACTGAATTCACGTGCCATGCAGACTAACAAGCTTGCCACTTTGACGATGAATAGCTCAATCTGTGGTGTAAGTTCATGGACATAAAAGAAAACAAGCAGAAAAGTACTCCTACTCTGCTTTTTTTTCTTCTTTTTGCGTGCCTGCTCTTTTCTCTGTTCTTTTCTCCATCTTTCATACCCTTGCCCCCTCCCCTTAGTGTAGGGTAGCAAAGCGGATCCTATAATTCTGGTTGACCTTCCTGCCTTTCTCCCATTTTATTTTTTCTCTCTTTGTGATGTAGCCTAGGTTCTGGTCGAAGGGTCAGTGCTAAGTGAAGTGTTCATTTAGTTTTTATTATGGTAAACCGACAAAATGCACTTCATTCTTTGTTTTTTGTGCATTTGCTGTGATGGGATGTTATGCGAGGGTCGTATCAGTGCATGCACCGGGGAAATCTCGCTTCTTTTGGGCTTATAAAAACATAGCAAATCGCAATGCTGTGCATACTTCCACCAATAACAGAGGACAATGCAGCCGCATGATACCAAGCTGTTTCCTGCAATGCCACCAGACGTTGATGCCCTCTGTGCATCTCGAAGTACGTTGCCAGTGATGGGCTTATACGTGTAATGTTGACGTCTTGAACTAAGCCCAGTATTATGCAGTACTTGGGACAAGAACTTAGTTTTGCAAGTACTGATTATTTGCCAGTTAATTTTTGCACTATTTGGTGATTTTAAGAGTACAGTAGACTCTCAGTAAATGGAAATCTGTTAAACAGAACTGCTGCTTAAATGGAACAACTGCCTCCAATATGATTGGTTTCGTACATGAATAATGCAACCCTGTTCTCTCAGTAAATGGAACTCCTGTTAAATGGAACATATTTTCTTGGTCCCCTCAGGTTCCGTTTAACGAGAGTCTACTGTACATGTTGTCAGGGCGCGAAATAATTTCCGTTCTGCAATGATTTCCATTGTCCAGCAGACATGGTGTGAAAAGGCATGGTGTTTACTTCATAACGGCGCTTTCATATTGGTAGCAGGGCAGTTGTTTGTTATACATAAAGTTTTTGTGAAATATTGAACCTTAGGAAAGGAAACAGAAGAAGGAGAGGAAAGAAAGAGAGGGGCTACACTAACAGCTGTTTGCAAACACGTTCACGTATGTTTAGCACACACCAACACACCTAAGAAGAGCTTATCCTGAAATACTGGACCTTTTTCTTTTTGTTGTCGGTGGCAAAATGCCCTTAAACTTAGTCTAAGCTCTTATAAGTACTCATAATGTCTTCTTGCGATTCGTTGCGATACTTCCACTTGTATTGTTGAAGATGTCGATTTAGCTTCCCATTTGCATCAAGTCGTCCTACAGTTCACTTTCATTTGTCTTTTCTTCTTTATGTCTAAATTGTCAAATAACAGTTAATATGGCATCATTCACTGTTTGCTTCAGATGGTTATAGCTTGCAAAAAAAATGTTATCCCTTTACAGTTTCACTTATTCATCTTTCTGTCTGTGAATTCGTATGTAATTTTTTTTTCTCATTTAGGTGTTATGAGTATCGATTCATTATGACTGTCCAAAAAGCTTTAAATATGAAAAGTAAATGCTTGTGAGCAGAATAAGTTGGTATAGGAGTATTAAATTGCATTTTAGACTTAGATTTCTTTTTATTGCAGATCATTGCATGGTGAGCTTTATTAAGCCAGGACTCCTTGGAACAAAGACTGAGTTTATCAACCGATTTGTGAACCCTATTGCCAATGGACAGTGTGCGGACTCCACCTTTCATGATGTACAGCTGATGAAAAAGAGGGTCCATATCCTTCACCGTCTTCTTGAAGGATTTGTACAGGTGCGTACTTAATTATTTCTACTAGTAGGTGACATATTAATGAAGCCCACGAAAAACCAAGTACCTGTGGCCCTTGTTTAAACGAACACTGATATAGTGAATTACAGTAGAACCCCGCTGTTACGTTCCTCACTGCTGCGTTTTCCCGGCTGTTATGTCGTTTTCTGCCGGTCCCGGCATAGCTCCCATAGGATACAATGTATTGGGAACCCCGCTGTTACGTCGTAACTGTCGGACCGTTCCCGTATGATACGTCGCAAAGTGCGCTCGGAGCCGACCGAGTGACTACCAAAGAGAGCGGCCATGGTGCATTTTCACGCAGCTTGGCCTCGTTTGACCGTAATATTAGCCGCATGAGAAGCGCAAGCAACAGAATCTTTCAATTGATGCAAACAAAAGCATGGCCTTCGAGATTCAAATTGCAAAGATGGCGTCTATGACGTAACTGCTCGTGAAAGCAAGGCCTTCGAGATTGGCATTTACTATTGACAAAAGCATAGCCTTTGAGATTTGTATTGCACAAACATGGCGTGTATGACGCAATTGCTTGCGAAAGCAAGGCCTTCGAGATTGGCATTCACTTCTGCCATCGCGTTGGCGTAGACTCATCATCATCGTTATTTGTCGGAGAACGGGAGGAGTTCGAGCTGGTTGGAGCTCGCATGGTCGTGCGTGCGGTTCGCGGTCGGACTCGCCGCGCCGGTCGTGATTGCATGCGCTTAGTTCTTTCATGCCTACAGCTGTTGGTGTTAAAAAAATCACATACGTTGATTACATTTCTGTGGATGAGGCCGTCCTAAGCTCCGCGTTTCTATCCATCGAGCTAGATCGCGGCTGAGCGCGCCAATTGTCGTGCTGCTCGTAAGAATTGAAATAAAATTCTGTACCACTAAATATTTTGCCGTTTTTCCTGTTTTTCGGCTCTTACGTTTCCCGTCTCTTACGTTTATTTCCTACGGTCCCTTCAAAAATGTATCAGCGGGGTTCTACTGTATCTATTATAGCTAACTAAATACGAACTTTGGTTGGTCACGCTTCATTTTAATTAGGGGTGTGCGAATATTAGAGTTTCGAATTCGAATCGAATAGTTCCTAATAGAATAATTCGATTAGACTTTCGAATAGCTAGTATTCGAAGTTTCGAATAATTCGACAGGACAAATGTCTAAAACGCGACAAAGGCCAAGGGTGCAACTTGGTTAGGGTAGGGTGGCTAAAACTAAAGCTAACATCGCCGTTTGTTAAAACTTTCACTGACATCCTGGTTCAAAAGCGAGCGCATGTTGATCTTAAAGGAGATTGTCATTTCCGCACGTAGAAAAACACATAAGAAAACTGTCCAGTCCTTCACAACTTCGCTCCCGAAACGAAGGCACGGACTTCTTGCGTAGTTCGGTCGCATATGCCGCAAGCGCCGTAAGACGACCTGACTTTGGCCTGCGAAACCCTCGGTGATTGGCTTTGCATGTAAAAATTTGTTCATGCTGGGCAGTCGCCACTGCCGCACCGCACCACTAGTTCAGAAACTCCCATCGTTCCGGCGTGCAGTTAAAACGCTGCTGTGAACAAGCGCCTGAAGACTTTTGGGCCTGGAGCATCCATGGTGATGAAGCACAACATTACCGTTGTCAGATCAGTTCTATTGCACGACTGTAGGGGCGAAAAAAAGCTACCTACCGTACCCCTCTCTGTTAGGAGTGGTGCTGCTGACTGGAATGGTAGCTCTTCAACCAACATGCCTGTGCTCCCATAAAAGCTTAAACAAAAACCGCTCCCGAACAAGTGCCTAATAAAGCTGTCAGCACTTCGTGGCGTCCCTGATTTTTCCTTTGTCTTGCTGTAACTGGCAGTACACATTTCTTGTAAGTATAGTATTCAATATTTGATATGTTTGGCCACTATTCAGCACTATTCGATTCAAGATTAAATTTCACTATTCACACACCCCTAATTTTAATGACATGCTTTTTATAGTGAAGCCAGAAATGTGTGAGCTGTGTGATACTAGCTGTAAAGAGGAAATATTTGGGTTGTGCAAGGCTCAAAACTGGAAAGTAGAATAAAAAACAAAGCAAAGCAAATATTAAAAGACAATTTACAACCACATTTTTTTTATATAATTTGAAAAGGTTGTGGAAATTTTGGTCATCCAAGGCCAGAAAAATGCATTTGAAAGGTTGCGCCACTGTGTGAAGTGAAGTTTGAAGTGCCACAAAGAGACAGATAAGAACTACCATGTTTATTGTGGATTTGAAGTCTAGAATAATGCGTCTATGTATCTAGGACATTTTTCGCGAGCCAGATGACTGATTTGGTGGAGCCGATTTCTATCTGCACTGTTATGATGAATATCAGATATAACGAAGTAATTTATTATCAGATATAACAAACTAATTTATGGCCCTGACGCTACATCGTTATAATGAGGTTCGGCTGTAATATTGTAATGTAGACATCTTCATTCTTCAACATCACCCAGTAAATTAGTGCGTGGACCTGATTTGTTGTAGTTCAAACTGGTAACCAGTGAATGCTTAGTTTTGTGTTGCGCTGTGGTATTCTTGCTTCTGTCCCCCCTGTGGAATGCTTTCAGGAGTTTAGGGTACTCGAATAAGAAAAAAAAAAGCATTTGCCGGTAGGCATCAGTTCATTCATGCTCTCGGAATTGTTAGATTTATAGTATAATGCGACGTGGATCATTGCATGCTTTCAGCGCTGTGACAAGACTGCCCTGGCTCCATACCTTCCCCCCAAGCACGAGTATGTGATCAGGGTACGGCTGTCCGACATACAAGTGTCGCTGTATCGGCACTTTCTGGAGCACCTCACGCTGGGCGCCGGCGACCAGCGAATGAACAACATTTCACTCTTCACGGACTACTTCACTCTGCAGAACATCAGTACGCACCCTCTGCTGCTTGAGCTTAGCGACGACAGGGTTTCCGCCAGAGATTTTCTCAAGGACGACGATGAAGAAGAGGTAGGGAATTGTGCTACCTTCTTACTGCGTAAGGTTTAGTTTGTTTTGATGCATCTGTACGTTGTAACAGATGCCCCAAGAAGGGGTGCATGTTTAAGCAACGGCATAAAGTTGAGGTAGTTGGTTGGTGTTCACGCGAGGAAGAAAATTGAGTCTTTCCTGCAAATCGAAACATTAATAAGGATATCAACGTATTAGACAAATATATAAAGTAAGGCTGTAAGGCCTTATATATTGTAGTAACAAATGCAAACAAATGACAATCTCTTGGCAGTACAAAAGCTCTTCATTGTACAAACTAGGTAGCATCAATCTCGACCATGTTTTGTCATACAGACATTTGGGCATCGCTCATGTCTACAATCTAACGGGGAAAACTCTTATTAACAGCACTAACTACAAATTGGAATACTTATGACGTAACTTCAATAAAGCCCCACCTTTCCTCAAAATGCTTCTGCATAGAACTTGTGCACTCGAAGCTAGAATCTGCTACTACAATCTGGAATTCTTATCACACAATGTCAGCTCAGACCACTTACAGTGCAGTACCGGCTATAATGCGGTTTTTTCCGACGCCCGTTTACCCTCCTGTAGAACTCCATGTATATGCATACCACTTATTGTGCAGTCCCCCGGGATGAAAGACCGGTTATAATGCGGCCGCCGGAACATTCTCAGAGATGCAAGGGAGCGAGCATGCTTCTCAGCGGAGATGCGCCGGCGGGGGAGAGAGCGGTGACGGCGTTACGAAGGAGGAGGGGACATGGAACGAACAAATAAGGAGTGGGGGGAGAAAAAAAAGCGATGGCGGTGGGGGGCAGCAGCCCGGCGCGGTTGTGTGGTGTGAGAAGGGGGAGCGGTTGCGTGGCCGACGGAGAAGCCTTTGCCTCCTTTACTTCGGCCACTTGACATGCGCGCTCCACTACGTACGGGCGCCCGCGTCCACATCAAGAGCGCATTACCGCTGTTTATCTCCTTCGGGAAAATAGTTGCTTCGTCGTAGAGCGCAGATATCGTGCGTGCAACCTCGATTCCCCCACAAGTAACAATGCTTTGAGACGCGACTGAGCTTTCGCCTTTGCCACCAACAGGTGGACTTACAAGCTTGAAAGACTTTTTCAGGATAGTTGCCGCGGCTGTTCTCCCGACCGCGAACTGAAACTTCGTTTCACGCGTGATGACCTCGGTTTAGCTCGTGAGTGCGATCTCTTCTACGCCCGATCTCCGTGTTATCTAGGGCAAGCTTCTCGCGACGGCATGCCAAGCTGCAACATGAACGCTAAGCCTAACAAGCGCTAGCTGCCATGTCAGCGGCCGCGGACTACAGAAGTTGCGGTTTGGTGCCGAGTTCGTTATGTCGGCACCGCAGGTCCGTGGACGCTAACCGTTCAGCATTTTCAAATGTAAGCAGATGCAAACTTACATCCCTGTCGCATGCCTCGATAGTCGGAATCGCGCGCCTGCATGTTGGTCATGTTTTGCACACGTGCAACCTTTCAAAAATGTTGTTTTGGTTATAGTGCAGATATTCATGACTCCGGCGACTTACGTTATAAGCGGTCTATGCTGTTAATTAGGTTTCTTGAATTAATTCAGAATAACCATACCCAGTTCATTCTTCCTAATTACCATTGTACATCCAGTGTAAGAGCAATGAAGCGCACTCTGTCACTACCGTTTGCATCACTGCACTGCCAGTATTTTTCCCTTTGCCTTTTTTATAAGGTCTTCCATCGTGCATCATTTCACACAGAGCTTATCATGCCACCGACATATTAGTAATCGGTATCAGTTGATCGTGCACACTACGTTAAAGTCATTTTGTAATAGCACGAACAGAAATGCGATAGCACAATGCTGTGTGTGACACTGAGCAAGGCACCGTGTTGTGACGTCATTCCTTGCTTTCTATATAAGCCTGTATCGCTGCTTAATAAACGTTCAGTTGTTCGTTGTAAGCAGAAGACGCAAGTCATAACAGAATAAAAGTACAATCAAGGGTGGGAAGGGTTGACTGAGCACACCAGTCTTGGATTCTGGTGCAGTACTGTGAAGCATGCCTTGGCCTCTTGGTAGGCTGTAGACTGATAACTTGGGAGGAAAGCGCCTTTTGCTTTGTGAGGGTGAAGAAGGCTGGAGTACAGTCAAACCCGGTTGCGGCAATATTCAAATGTTGATATAATGGACAATTGTTATAACGGGGTTGCTCAATAAAAAGGGAGAGGGAGGATGGAACGGCACAGTTGCTCTTTGCTTTTGTAACAGCAGGATTGGCCAGTGCCCTTCACACTTTCTTTTACCTTCCTGCTTCAAATTGTTCCAACGCCTAACTTTCCGAAATCTAGAAAGTGCCCCACAATGTCTTCCATGTCTGTGACATGCAGGGTGTTGGAAATGTTTTTCGTTTCGATTTTAGTTCTGTTCCACCGAGACAAGTGTCGTTCCGTTTCTGTTCCGGAATTTTAAAAAATGTTCTATAACGGTTCGTAACGGTTTTTATTTGTATGCAAAAATTTGAAATGAAAGTAACAATAAAAATATTACGTTTAATTTTCTCATAACTGAATTACGAATTCTCTGAGCAATATGAATGCTTTGCATCAAGGGAGTGAGCATGATCTCAGAAGCATCACGTCATCAAGTGTAGTAGTCTGATATGCGAGACCACTGTTCTCATAAAACAAACGTCAGTGCCGAGACTGCCCCCTCTATGCTGGCCTGTGTGAATGGCACAACAAGGTCACCTGCGTTAATATAAGCTGCTCCGGTTGCCACACTTCTCATTTTTCATAAAATTACACATATCTTTGCTTTGGAATGCCTTTGCGACATATGCACTAAGACTGTCCCCTGAGATATGCGTGAATACTCACGTTGCATGACCTCGGTTGTCCCGGACTGTAAGCATATCCCTTGAACTGAAAACCAATTAAGAATATTTCGTTTTCAATCTGGAACGAAATAATAGATAACGTTCTGGTTATCTTTTCGTTTCGGTCAAAATTGTTGTTTCTTTTTCGTTTTTAGTTTTTGGTTTGCATTCCGTTCCGATGCACTAGTGATACATTTCCCATCACCCACACAAAATAAGCAACCCCATTGCCCCATTGACACTTTCTCACCATGCACGACCATGTGATTTCTGTGCAGCTTTGTCACATGCTACAAAGGTGGCAACAGCAATAGGCATTTAGATGCTAGAAAATTTTCTCAAATACCAGTGGCCGTATACTAGCACAAACAATGGATTTTGCCCTAGCTTGTTTATGAATGCCATAGCTATAACAGTTGTAAAAGAGGATCATCACTAGAATATGGTGTTTGCTTTAAGGCATTACTTCTCTGCTCTGAAGGGAGCCTTTTAAAATATGTCAGCGTAGTATCGATGTAACCCAAAAGGCAAGGTGTTTACGGGGAGTAAGGTGTATTAGAAAACTTCACTAAGTATAGTTCTTAGCTTATACAGCAAGGGCTGACTTCTGGCCTTGTTGGTACGACATATCTGAAGTGTTCAGCACAGATTTATCTAGACGGGACAAGACGGAAGGGATAACACGTACACAGTATCTCTTCGTCTTGTTCCATCTTGATAAATCTGCGCTAAACACTTCAGATAGCTTGTACAGGTTGTTTATTTTTAGACAATACAGATTTTTGAATAAAAATCCTGTGATAGTAAGGCTCCTGTCATTTTCTCACACAAACTCTACATTGAGGCGGAAATACTAAGCTCCAGATAAAATGACACTGTTGTAACTAATTAACGAAAACTCATTAATTCACTTTTTAATTATTCACTTGGGGGCAATTGTGTATATTAGAAAGTTGTAGTGCATGACAATTTATGGCATACCCTTTTTTTTAGAAACCACTAAAGTTGCACATAATTCAAGGTACTATTCATAATCGAACTTTAAGGGTGATATCGAAACTGATCGCGCCGGGCGCACACTAAATGCGGCAACTCTGTTACGCCAGACTGGAATGAACTGTGAGCAGACAGTTCATATCGTCTCTTGCTTAATCCATCTCTGAAGCTTTGAGATAATGCGACCTCTGCAGTAACTGTGTGAGAAGACAGCCTACACAAAGCCACCAGGAATCTCGGCCTGCGAATTTGAGTGCATGGGCATTCAGCTGCTCTAGAGGTTAGCTCTGACAGCTAGTTAGTAGAGGAGACGTGTGTTCACCTGCGCCTCCGCCCTTCACTACCATGTTCTCCCACTAATCAGATTTAATTGTTATAATTTATAATTTGGAATGTAAACATTACACTAAGTATTTCATCATAGAAGACATGCAATAGTTCATGGTGCTGTGTCTGCTCATTGTTATGCCCGATATATCGTTATGACCGGTTTCATTATATACTAAAAGGTTTCGACTGTACATCCTCTGTCTGAATTACGTTGCATGAGATTTGTGATCAAGTGCTCGTTGTGATCAGGATTTTTGTTTATTTTGCACATAATTGCCTCTCATGAAATAAGCCTTCAAGCATGAACCAATATATTTTTATCTTTTAGAGTGACAGTGCCATCCCTTTCATCGATGATGATGTTGTCTCAGAGAAAAGCACACCTGAGGCAACTGATGAGGAGGTTGACGCTGCAGACACTGGAGGGGATCCAGCTGCTCTATCGAAAGAGGGGTGCGTTGATTCTTTTCCTGTCTGTTTTGCTGGTTGACCAGTAGACCATACTTTTTGAACACGTATGTGCTTAGTATACCAGGTTGAATAAAGTATTGTTTTGATAATTTTACTTCCCTTACATGAGTATTACCGAGGAAAGTGAAATGATAAATGTAAAATAATTTCTAAAATGCCAGACTCTCTTTAAAGAATGGTGCTATTGTAAAATGTTAAGATTAACTACTGTCTTAAATATTGGCCGGATAGTTCAAGATAGAAGTGGCTACATCATCTTGTTTCAACTTACAATGTTTTGGGCTTCATTGAACGGAATGAGCTGAGGTACCTTTGTGTCCTGTTAAACTACTGGCGATGAAAGCTTTCAATGCTGAGGTGTTGTACTATACTCGCGGACAACTTTTCTTGGCAATGAAGGGAAGGCTAGAGAGCCGAACTACGCGTGTGCTGCCGCTGAAGAATATAGTCCCACAATTGCGTCCGTGTTTTCTGCGTGAGATAAAAAATAACAACATTACTTTATTTTCTACGGGACGCTCTTTAAAAAGAGGGTCAGCACGCACCAGGAAGATATTTATATTTGTTTTACTTTATGCAGTTTCATTTCGTGTTTTTGGGCGCGTGAAAACGTCGCACCTTTTACGTGCACCTCACAGTCAAAATGGCGTCTTCGTCTTCAGGTGAGCGATCGTCACCCTCCAGCTTTTCCGACGACTAGCCGAAGGAGCTTGCGACGAATTTCACTAACAAGTGGCTGTCTAAGTCTGTGACGGATGCTCCAATAATCAACGGCCGTCACACAAGATACGGAATGTTCACAAACTAAAACTAAGTTTGAAAAGTGCGCCGAACCGGACTACTTCGCGGAGCAGTACATGTGCAGTAGCCCGCCCTCGTAGCCTTTCCTGCATTGCCAAGAAAAGTTGTCCGCGAGTATAGCATCTTATTTGTTCTGTGGTAGATCCTGCCATTGTGAAGTCTGAATAAATAATTTTTGCTTGGTCCTATGGGTTACAACAGCAACAGTACAAAAGTGCTGATCCGTGGCCTTGGGGCAAGGGGACCTACGCAGTGGAACTTTGATGATACGACTTTTGTGGGACCATCCAAATGGCATTTTGTAACCTGATCGTCGTATCATTCAGCCACCAAAAATTATAATGTACAGTTTTGGGCAACAAGATTACAAGGAGCTTCAATTTAACTATGAAAACTATAAGCCATTACTCTGAAGGATTTGGAAACCAAAAGTGCCAAGAAAGTAAATTTAAAGAGAATACTCCTGGCCAAGTGCCAATCATTCTTTATTGGAACGATTTAGCATACCTTGTACCCTGATTCTTGCTCACCAGCATACTAAACCCCTTAACCATTTTGTTTTTTGAGAGGTTTTTCTGTCTAAGAAGTTTTTTTTTTTTCCGATTTGATATTGAATATTTTGCTCCTAAAAAGCTGGATTTCATTTACGAAAAAACATTGAAGCGTATATTAAGTCAAATTAGCATAACGAAGTTTATTGTCCCATGGCCTATTAGTATCTTTTGTGATTCGCCAAATAATGTAGTTGTCGAGAAATTGGCAAATATAACACATCATGTCATCAAAGTAAACTTCGGTATCTGTATAATTTGTGCCTGAAGAGCTGTACGATGATGAAAGGCTTCTTTTTTTTTTTTTGCGATGATGCATGAGCAACGCACGCATCGCCTTCACTGGAACACATTTTCTAAACACAAGTCGTGATAAAATGTGAAATGACGGTTAAAAAAAAAAGAAATTGCCAAGCATGTGCTGCCATCTGTGAAGGGACACAAGAAGTAGCTTGGAAGCGAGTGAGTCTCGTTCAAAACGCTTATGGGGAGATATTATCTCAAGCGGACGAGCCACACTTGTCTAAAACATTTTGGGCAAGGATGAGCTGTGCTTGACCAAAACGGTTAAGGGGTTAAACATTATTTTCTTGCAGACATACTTCAAGTAGATCAGTCAGTTTTTTAACATGAAAGTGCTTTATGCCGGGGTCCACCACGGCTCCACCGATGTATTTTCATCACGAATATGATGTTGTAAAATATAAAGACTAACAGATAGCAAAGAAAAAACTAGAAGAAAAAGTTCCATCACCGGGAATCACACTTACAACCCCTCGCTTCGAACTGTTTCGCGCCGCACGCGAGACGATTTGGCCACAGACGGCACGTTCTTCGCCATGCTAATGGCGAGCTATCTATATACATCATTTGCTGGTGGCGTTGACCAGAGATCGATGGTACATCAGCGTGTTTTCATTAGCGCTAGTGAGATGGCGCGAAGGGCTTGAAGAGCGCGCTGTATAGGCCGTCACCCCACGCGTTACGATGAGCGCGCGCCTCTACAAGGTGTGGTCGCTCGTGCGCGCACTTATCTCGTGATGGCGGTGGTTTGTACGTCTTGTGCTCTCACCACAAATTTGCGTTGAGAGCATGAAGGTCATTTCACTCACTGCAGCGGTTGCTTTTGCGAAAGGAGTGCGCCACTCACACAGAAATAAGTTACAACTGTGACAGTTAGTTCGCGCTCATCCTGTGTATGTTTGTTCCGTGCGTCCTTTCTGCTTGAGCAGTGCATTGCAAGTTTCGAGCTGCTTGCAGTTCTTCGCGTGACATTGCAATTTGTTGCTATATCATTCATTCCTTCGCCCTTGGGGCAAAAGAATGCACAACAAACACTCAACTACGTCTGTGAAGACGCGTTTCGCTTTCGTGTTATACCGAGATTCCTATGACAGACGGATCAGCCATGGTTTTTTTTTTTTTTTTTTTTTTTTATTGAGCAGCTAAAGATTCGTATAGAGTGCAGCAGCATCCACAACGTCACCTGCAGCATCGCATGCAGGCAAGTTGCCGAAGTTTGTGTGTGAAGTAGCATTGCAAATGTATGCACGGCAGCATTTTTGATGCCGCCCTCGTCTGAGGTAGCAGCCAGCAGTCCCAACTTGTATGACGATTTGTGTGATATCGGGAACCCAACAATGGATATGTGAAAAGATTTGTGTTATAGTGTGTAAATAGCTTTAAACTGCATGCATATTTTTCTATCATGTGTATTTGAATGCATGTATTCTATACGATCTGCATGCATTTCCATTGTTTGCCATTTCTATGCAGTCTCATAAAAGCTGCACAATTGTACAAAGATATTTGTTCATTTATTTAATTACACATACTGCAGGTCCTATTTGAGCTCAAGCAGGTGGGGTTACATTGCAGGAAATAAATTAGAGAAAACAAAAAAATACGGGGAAAAGGGAAATTTGCAAAGCAGAATTATGCAACATATGGGCTGATCCTTAAGACTGCAGTGTAAGGAATGTGGGTCTGTTCCAGGAGCAGTGCAGCCGAAAAAAGCGTTAGCTATCTCAGTGTGCTAGTTGTCTCAAGGGAACCATACGAGAAACTGGCGCACGATGCATGCGCCAAGCATTTCAGAGAGGAACTGTGGTATGAGATAAGCATGGGTGCGATCGTGGCCTGATGGTTACATCATTTGGCTGCTGTTCTAGAAGACAAAGGTTCAATCCACCTTCGGTCACATATTTGTAACATCGTAGGTGAACTTCACTGACTCTGGATATATCTGACAAACAACTAGAGGTGTGTTGAGTGTGCAGGAGGATGTCATAATGTACATAAAATCTTCAGTGGTTCAGCATATAGAAATGTTACTTTGATAAATGAGAGTTTTCAAGATCGCCCAAACATGCACGCATGTATCTGTCAATATATCTCATCCACTTTTAACTTATTAATAGAGCTGTGCGAATAGCAAAATTTTGGGTGCGAAGCGAATTCGAATATTGAAGTGTGAATGCGAATCGAATCGAATATTTTTCGGATATTTCTAGAATATTTTTCGAATACTTCGAAGCGAAATTGCAGAAAAAAAAGTTAGAGAGGATTCCTAAGCATATTCCTATTAAATAGCAACATGAAAGTGTTTCTTCTCGCTAGGTTGATGAAGCACTGGCGGGGTGGTGTTTCATAGTTGTCTTATCAAGAATGAGGCAATGTAGAGGCCGAATTGTATTTATGTACATGATTTGGTGCAACCAAAGTGGTGCCGACAACACTTTACACGTGATAGGCAAAGATGCCATTTCCTCAGCCTCTCCTCCTCTGATGCCCAACTGATGTGGCGGACAAGGGTGTCCTTCAAGTCTGGAGTTTCAAATCTGCCTCATGGACGTCGATATATAAGAACATCTGAAATTTTGGATGCTAAAAAGCCTCGGCGTCCGATTTCTCGGGCTTCCTGCCCAAATTTCAGGTCCAAAACAGCATTAATTGAGCCCCCGCCTCTGCCACATCTTTCATCTCCATGTTGGAACCAGCGTTTTCTTGAGTTAATACATTTGCAACCGTAGCAGAGCTTGAAAGGCAGCTTTGCTGCATATTGAAGCATATTGAGGTGAAGCATATTGAAAATCTAGGGACTACTTCCAATCGGACGTTGACTCTCTCTTGGCAAAGTTCGACCGTAACGGAGCTTGAAAGGCAGCTTTGCCGCAATACGAGAGTGTAACGAGGTGAAGCATATTGAAAATCTGAAGGGGTCACTTTCAATCGGACGTTGACTGTATTTGTTTTTTGGGAAGTTCGAATAGTTCAAATAGTAAAATTCCAGTGCGAATCGAATCGAATAGCAAACACTATTCGAAAAATATTCGAAATTTCGAATATTCACACACCCCTACTTATTAAGTATGTGAAACTTTTTCTACAAATGGATGGTCATCAGTATTTCTTGTTTAAAACAAAAAAGAAAAAAGTATGAACACTTTAACATGTGCTAATAGATAATCTTTAAACTTACTTTGTTAATGTACTGACTAAAGTTTAGGTGTAAACGTGACATTTGAATGCTTTCATAAACACATTTTTTGCAAGCTGCACTTTCCTGATTTTTTCTCTGTTTGAATATGCAGACCTGAAAAGGACGACATTGATGGTGGAAGTGGGGCTGTCCAGTCTACGTCATTATACCACACAAGGAGTCGAGGTTTGTCTCACTTCTTGTCTCTTTTGCTGCAGAATTTTGCCTTTATGTTCCTTTCATATCTTGGTTTAGGCGCTTGTGACGGAGAACACTGCAAGTGCTCAACTTAGTTGAGCTTGTTCTGGGCCAGCTTATGCTTTTCCTGATACACATGTTGACCAATAATCCAGACTCAGCGACACTGCCAAAAAAGCTGAATAATCATAAGTCCAAAACACCAGAATAGCCAGATATTATAAGACCTTATTCTGTAATGGTAAACCTTAGCCACTTATTCTATAAATGGCTAAGGCGTCCCATATTCTCGGACGCCACTTTCAGGAATAACGTCACTTTCACTCAGCTAACACAAGCTGTGTCAATGTCTACGAGCAAAGGCATTCTTGGCCCCTGATGTTCTACCCTGAGCCTTTGCACTCTGTTAAGAAAAGCTCTTGTTGCTTGGCTTGTTAGTGTAATTTTTCAGCAGCTGCATTATAACTGATAGGCTGCTGTATAAGCTGCTGGCTATAAGGTATGTTCAAATGCTAATTGGGTTTTTTATATGATGGCAAACAGGAGTGTGAAAAAAGCACCCGATGTCTATTTAGCCGTGCACTGTAAGTGGTTACATTATAAGTGGTACGGACTGTATATAACTGTACTTTGTCTGCGAATGCCCATTGAGATTCACTTTGAGATTCACTTTTACTTTTTCTTGGGAGTACATCCTTGTTAATAATTTTAACTGATATCTAAACTTTCAGTGTGCATTGTTGTGGAGACTGCCTAGAGCACAATGTCTTAGAGTAAGCATATGATCCCTCATGAAAAGCTCCCTTTGTGAGATTGCATGGGGAATAACACTGGCAGGGGTGGTGTGCATGCTCCCCACAGTCTCAATGCAGAACTGAGAATTATTTTTGCTTTGAAGCTGCTCTTGAAGAATACGTGTTCGAATAAAAAGCTGCACTACGCTAGCACAGAGGGAAGCACCGAAAGTGTTGACCACTGCGCTTACATTGCAATCTTGCTTCTGTAGCCTCACTGTGGGCGAAAAATTGTACTTGGTCGATTCTGTAAATATTTGATGTTTGGCATATTTGTGGTTCACTGAGTTGGCTTTATGCATAAATTTTGTGATGTTTTGCTCTTGTTACTTTGTTAGGGCTCTAACTTTAGGCGCCCGTTACATGTGCGGCTTAGTGTATGCTTATGGCAATGCTGTATCTTCTGCAGGACTCTGAAACCAAGTCTATACAGTATCTGTAGCACGCCATGAAATAATTGTGCTAACTGCTGAAAGGCATTGAAGGACTAGGCAGCTGAAAGACGTGCCTAGCAATGCCGTCCTATCATGTTTTTTGACAAGTGCTCGCTTAGTTACAGCATTGCTGGTACGGAGCACGTGAGCCATGGTTAAAGCTATGCCATTACCTTATAGAGCAGTCTGAGTCATGTCTGCACTGCAAGGAGCATTCAAAAGCTTGTGAAAACTAGATACTAAATTGATCGCTTGGTCTTTAACAGGTGACGTAGACAACCGGCCACCTACGCCACAAGAGCTGAGAAAGAAGCAGTGGTGGGATGAATATGTCTCTGAAGAAGAAATCGAGAAGCTGCAGATCAGTGGGAAACTCACCTTATTTTATGACATCCTCCAAGAATGTGATGCCATTGGTGACAAAGTGTAAGCTGCAGCTGCTTCGTATGTTTCTGCTTTGATGCGAGACAGCGCTTAGCTGCCATTCTGCCTCATTCTGTGCTATGCTGTGTTATCTCTGGTTAAGTAGTTTGGAGCCTTTTTGCCAGGCTGGAACCACTGCTTTCTTGTTATGACTTGAAAAGCCCTGGATGGCTACTTCTTAACAGGTGGATCTTAGCGGATCTAACGCTGTCTGGGATAAGTGCACCTATTCAGGGCGTTTTTTATCGCATTGTACGTGAATGGTGGTGTCTCTTCATTTGGCTCACCTGTTGCTGTGTTGGTACCACAAAGCAAACAGCACACGAAGCTTATGTAATATGTGTGTTAGACAATAACAGCTTTTTAAAAGAAGGATGAGATGACTAAGACTGTCTTATCTTTGTTTGGTGCAGAATACTGTAATTTTGTTGTTACTATAAGTGGTATTACTAGAAAGACAAATATATATACACTCAAACCTCGTTATAACGAACATGGATATAACGAATTATTGGTTATAACGAAGTAAATGAAGAATAGTCTTGTCATAGCTACAGTGTTACAAATAAACGTTTATAACGAATTTTCGGATATAATGAAGTTGTTTTCGTGGCAGATGCTACTTTGTTATAATGAGGTTTGAATGTATTTCCAATTGAAGTTCTTTAATAAAAATATTATATTGCAATAACAGTTAATATAAGGGATAGCGAATAGTGAACCTGAGGTACGAACCGAATAGTGATTTCATCGAATAATTTTGCAATATTTTTTAAAAATTGGAACTAGGTGTGTGCGAGTGTCACTTTTTTGGTTTGGAGTGAAATGGAAGCAATTTCAAATAGTGGGATTTGAATAGTAATAGGGCCCGAACAGTAAAAGGGCCCAAGTTATGAATGGTAAAATGTCGAGTTTTAAAATTTGCTGTACTTAGCCTATATAAGCCCTCTTAACACACTTTGAAACTTACAATTAAAAAAAAAAAGTTAATCGAGGTGCAGGTAATAGGTACATTTTAACCTTGAAGTGTGGCTTTGTGGCAGTGCGGATTTTTCCTAAAAAGGTTGTTTCACGGCATAGCAACCTCATGCTGCAGTGAAACCACCTTTTCAGGGGGTTACATGCGGTCATGTACTATATGTTAAAGGGGCCCTGCAACACCTTTCTTAGTTATATTGGAATAGTCTCATTATTGACGTATGACTCTTCACGAGTCATATGCCGCAAAAATTTTTCAAATCCGTCAAGTCTAAGTGGTGTTACCAAATTATAGAGATCACGTTCCGCAGCTTTCTCTCTCAACTCAACGCAGCGAGCGCGCGGAAAGCTGCGCGCGGCGTGAAGGGAGGGAGGGAGGGCGGAGGTGCGAGGAGGCGACGTCAGCGCCGGCGGCATTTTTTTTTCATTTTTTTCTCTCTGGCGTCTCGGAGCAACCACGTGGTCTGTGGCGCCACTTCCGGTCGGTTCGCGCGGTCGTCGTCGAGCGGCGGAGCCCATGGCACCGTGTATCGCGCGTGCTTGAAAACTGTGAGTCGGTTTGGTAATGTTGGGTGTGCACCTCGAACTGCCGTAGTGTTTTCATTGCTCTGCCAACCATGGACGCAAACTTGCGTGCGCGTTTGGAACGAATGACAGCTGAGATAGGTTTCGACCCACACTCCGATACACCGCCTCTTCGCACTGCTCGCGCTTGAATCGTATTCAACACGGCAAAGCTGCGTGCACCCTTCTCCCAGTGGCGGTACTTCGATGCTGTTTGCTCTTCGAATGCGGGCGCACAGCGAGTGCGGGCTGACAACAAAGAACTACAGACTAGAAGAAAGGATCGTGGGGCATCGGGCCAGCGCGGGCCCATCCCCCGGCTGTCTGCAGCTACCGTGAAAATGCGAATCTGCTTGGTTGCTGTGTCGCGGTTTCTCGGGAACCTGAGAATACGGGGAGGATACACCGAGGTACGGCTCGATGACATACTGAACAGACAGCGAACGGGACTCTCGCCATACAGCGAACACAGGTATCCTAAGCTAGCCGGCGCCTGCATTGTTATCGGAGAATTGCTGCACCGCTGCCTCAGTCGGTCGTGAGAACGTGCCGACGATGCAGTTTCCAGCTGACGAGGCAACACTCGAACGGCTGCCACTCTCAACGGGAACCGGCGATGGTCAAAAGCACAGAAATATTCACGATTTCGGCACTGCACATGGTGAAGAAAACGCAACCACGCAACTACAAGCAGACGAGCTGTCGGTGAGACCGGAAGTGCTAATATTAATGTTTGTTCGGTGTTTTAAGGGCATAACACAATATAAACATACATATTATCTACTTATTGAACTCAAAATTAACAACTAAGGTAATAATGAGGGTGTTATCGTGATTAAAACATCAGCCAATGGTGGAACTGCCGACAATCGCGTCATATATTGCGGACTAATACATCATTTGTCGAGAGAAGAGGGAGCGATTTTCAGCTGACTTTGAGAATTTATTGTAAATTCCAGGCCGCTCGCTTCGCTATAATATTTGGCTCGCGTGTTCTCGGGAGCCTCGACTACCGATTGGCAGCGCTTTTTGACCCTGCTCAAAAAGTGTTGCAGGGCCCCTTTAATTTCGAATACTCCGAAATTTTGAATAATATAAATTTGTGTCGAAGCAAATTTGAATACTGTAATATTCGTTGGAATATTCGAAGATCTCGACTATTTGCCCATCCCTAATTTATATGGATGCCTGAGGCCTAAAGGCGCTGCCATTGCCAGCACCTGTGTTTGCTGTGATGTCTGTATGGTGCACATGCATTTCGCGCACGGAGGGTTAGGGGGTTCTCCAGGGATGCTGGATGCAAGTGGCTGCAGCAACAACATATTGCAGTCAGTTAATTGTCAACGATACACTCAGTTGCCTTACTGATACATCAACAGCACTAACGACAATGGACAGCGAAAGAAGAAAGAAAGACTTGGAAGCCAAGATGCTTGTCTTGTCTCCTGTCACTTTACCTAGTTGTTAGTGCTGCAAACTTTCCTCTTGAGATATTTTGAGCACAATTCACTAAGTCACCCAAGTTACTGCAGCCAATTGCCTCAGTGGCGAAGCCTTCTGCCTTCCACTGCAGGCAGGAGTGTTTCATACAAGCCGCTGCAATCACGATACTGTTCCTGTGTATGCACTGTTCTACAAGGAACAGGCAGTAAACATAATGCAGTGTGATTAACAAAGAAATGCTAGCATCAACATAGTTCTCAGGTACTAGTGCACCCTCTGTCATCAGCATCAGTACATCCATTGGTGATGCAACAGCCACTTGGAAGGCATCTCTCAGCTTGCTGGTGTATTTAGCCAAGAGGAGGGTGGGAGAGCCAGGCACACTGCGAAACTTGTCAGAAGGTTGCATTACTTTTTTTATGTTTGTGCTGCTCAAACACAGACACACAAAAAGAACACACATGTTTACACAAGATGAGCACGAGCTAACAGCTTGTTGTTAGTTCGTGCTCGTCTTGTATATACACTTGTGTTTTTGTGCGTCTTTCTTTGTGTTCGAGCAGCATGCTACAAGTGTTGACTGTGCACGACCAACTAGCCCCTACTCTGGCTCTTCTCTCTGTCTCGTGTAAGCACTGTTTTTCAGTGCAAGATGATGCACCAACTAGACCCACTTTTTACCTTGTTCAGTTGTGTAACCAGAGACAGTTCGATTCACTGTAAATCATTCAACTCAGCAATGACAGCACGAAGCTTTGACCAAGACAATGTACTGAGAACAATTATTACTACTCATCACTCATCTCTGGTGGCCAGAGATGCAGCAGCTACAGCACTCCATAGGAATGCATGCAAACATTGCAAGGTTAATAAATATCAAATTTTTTTGGCGTGGCTGTGAAGTGTAGATCACTGAAAAGATATTACTGGGGCCTTTCCAGCAGCAGCACCTTGAGACTTTGAAATAAATGTCGAAATAATGAGACAGGCAAAAGCATTTTGCCACTTTCTAGCTGGGACAATATCAATCTGTTTCATGCCCTCAGTTCAGTGTACTTTCCCTTTATCCAGCTAGCTATCACCTCCACGCCTCAGCCTTAATACTACCGTAACAGGAGCCCAGTGCTGACTGCCGAATAGCCGTCAAGTCTCAAGATTGCATAAGCACTCCTCATTTGATAGCATTCTGCTCAAGGCGCTTTAGGATTGTGTGTGTGTAGTGGTGGGGGGGATATGCTTTGTTAATTTCGGAGGAGGGGTACCGGGCTCCCTAGGCCCTTCCTCTGGGTATGTACCTGTGTAAACGACAGGGCCTCGTTGCAGTTGCTGAAGAGAGTGGTTTCCCAAAATACTTTTTCATAATTTCCTTCATCTCATTCCTGCCACCTTCCTTAATAAGTGATTTATATTTAACAGTTGGGTGGCTGGCAGCTTGCGCAAATCCTTCTTGTGTCTCTGGGCTTGTGCTGATAAAATGCAGCTCTGCAACCAGGGAAGTATCCTTGAAGGGAAACATAAGATATGCAAAATGACATAACCAAGTCTGGGACATAGTGGCACTTTCAAAGTGATTGATTACTTGTCAAGTACAACATGCTAGGTCAAGTACAACATAGCAGGAGAGATGAGCTGTTGTCACGTTTTGGTGTTTGCAGTGGCTCAGTATGCAATTGCTAATGTGCAGTGAGTTCATATGAGTAGTCAACTTTCTACAGAGACAAGCTAAGTGATGGCTGTCTGCTGATTCACCCTAAGGTGTAAGAGTAAGACTGAGCCGCCAACACTTTCGCTATCAGTGTGTTAACAAAATGCAGCACCATTCATTGTCATACTGTCGCTTTGGTTGCCAGTCTCTCGTGCCCATCTTTTTCTCATTGATTCAATCAATCAATCAATCAAATTTTATTAGTCTTATCAAAAATATAGTACATTGCAGGTAAATATGCAGGAGGAGGTCCTAAGGTTACACACCGCAGGCGGTGTGTAACCAGCAGTGTAGCCTGGCTTGCTGCTTTCCTTCGTGCTTGCCTCAGAAGAAATCATTAAAGGGGCCCTGAAACACTTTTCCAACTGGTCATTGAACAATCTTCATTTCATAAAGGGAGTTTATTGCCTCACGAATTGACTGCCGCAGAAATTTTTGGAATCCGTCAAGTACGAACGGAGTTTCAGGGATTTGTCACACACTTTAAGCGCTTTATCTCTCCTTTGGTACAAGCGAGCATGCTGAAAGCTATGCGAAGGGGGGGGGGGTTGACAAGGTGGCAAGAAGCTTCATACATTTAGCAGCGTGCGTCAGGATCTTAAACACTTCCTTTTCTTTTTTTTTTTTGTGAACGCACAGTGTACTTTCAGTGCGATTGCTAGCATGCGCACTGGCATGTCGCGACATCTTGTGGCGGCCACGGTAATCATGCAGCTCACGATGCTCAGATGAGCCAATGGCCGTGGATTTTTTGTTTGTGACGCGGTCATTTTGGATTATGGCACCATTTGTCGAGAGAGGAGCAAGCGATCTCTAGCTGATTGTAAATTTTTTTAGAATTAATTCTAAATTGGGATTTTGCTAATACTGCAAAAAGTTAGTTTATTAATGATAAGTAGTTGAGTTGACGATATAATGGCCTTGGGAAGGGCCCCAGTTCATGTTAGTTGGTGATATTGGTGGTAAAAATCTTAGGCCTGAAGATCTACTTGTGCAGCTAGTCATAACATTCGTTGTGACAGCCTTGAAATGGCTTATGAGGACTGGGGTGGATGGTACCATCGATCAGTCACTTTTGAGGATACTTTCTAAATTCCTGGCCCCATTCTGCACTACAACTATAATGTTTGGCTCACATGTTCTCGGGAGCTTTGACTACCAATCGGCAGCGTTTTCTGACCATGCTCAAAAAGTATTGCAGGACCTCTTCAAGTTTGCCGGATTTTCTCTATCCTATGTGAATGACTTGTTGTAGTTATCAGTGAGTGATGGGGCTCTCCTTTTCCTTTTCCAAAGTTTACTTTTCAGTCAGAGCCTGTTGACTCTGGACTTGGTGGAAAGGATGCTTGAGCATTGCAACGGGCAGCCAGCAACAGGTGACACCGAAACAGATGTCGCAGATCCCACTGACCCATTGAAAGACTGCCACAACACGTGGGTGCTGGGCATCGACTACTTCCGCATTGATGGTGCGACGTCGGTGGATTTGCGCTCACGCTGGATCAGCATGTTCAACGATGAAAACAACCACCGTGGTCGTTTGTTCCTCGTGTCGACAAGGGCGGGCTCGCTGGGCACTAACCTTGTGGGTGCGAATCGTGTGGTGCTCATGGATGCCTCGTGGAATCCCACACATGACACGCAGGCCATCTTTCGTGTGTATCGGTTTGGCCAGAAGAAGCCTGTTTTCATCTATCGCCTACTCGCACAGGTGAGTGTGTGTTGCTTCTGTAAGTGCCATCGAGCAACTTTTTTTACTTGTATGACAGATTATGATAAAAATGTCTCTGGAAACATGAGCTTGTGTAAGCTTCTACATAATACATCATATGCCCTTCATTAGATCGTCTATTTCTGCAAGTACAGCTTCATTATACTGCGGTTTTATGTTTTGTTACACCAGCCATTGGGATTTGGCTAATACTGCAATAAGTTAATTTAGTAATGATAATGAAGTAGTTAAGTTCACAATGTAGTGGCATTGAGAAGGGCCCTAGTTCAGGTTAGTGATATTCTTGGTAAAAATGTTAGACTTCAAGAGCTAATTGTGCAGAGAGTCATAACATTTATTCTGACAGGCTTGAAATGTCATATAAGATTTGAGTAACAAAGGGAGCACACTTTGTGTTGCGAGAAGTATGTTTTACAGTTAAACGGGAATTACAATTTTTAATCATTGCGAGAAGTTGGAAAAAACTGCATGCCACAACACTGTAGTATTGTGATAATTTGCAGTTGCATTGGTGCCCCAATATGCTATCACAGACATCAACATAATATTGTCATATTAAGTGATTCATATTTTTTGTCTCATCACAAATATTTTAAGCAGCTGCACTTTTTTTCTTTGTATATTACGATGTAAGGAAGGTCCACGTTTTCAAGCAGTGCCAGCTTGATGGCGATGAACAGTACCGCAGAACCGAGGCATCCCTTATTGTATGGCAGCCTGCATAAGTGCTGTAGTATGTTTCTGAGTTTGCGAAGGAGTCCACCATGGTCTGCAGCCACATTTGTCAGCTTCGCTTTCATGCCAGTGTACAACTGCCGTTGTGCTTACTTCAACTATTTTCATCGTAGGCGGCATTAATGTGATTGTGACTACAGATAGAGAAATTCTTATAGAAAATGTTCCAATTGTTCTTCGCACTGTCACTGCAGAATTGGGCACTCTGAACGGTAACTTTTCCTTTGCGTTAAAAAAAAATAGTTCTTGCATTAAAAAAAATAGTAGCATAAACCGTTCTTCTTTTTCTCTTTAATACCGCTGCCTCTTTGCTCATAATCAGCTTTGCATGTTCAGTCTACTGTTGTCTCGCTGTCATAATGTAATACCTCTGCCTCATAAGTTTGTAGAACACTTAAAGCTTGGATAGGTCAAGTGTGATGCTTTACCGTGACTCAGGGGACTATGGAGGAGAAGATCTACAACCGCCAGGTGACCAAACTGGCACTGGCATGCCGTGTGGTGGATAAGCGACATGTCGGGCGTCTCTTCAATGCAGCTGAGCTTGTCGATCTGTACACCTTCAACCCAGTGGGCAAGGACGAACCACAGTCTACACCTAAGGTGCCAAGCGTAAGTACAACTCAACCTTGCTTCAAGATATTGAGATCTGGGAGTCTGGGCTTTATAGAACATGGCATTAGCATGCCAGGTTCCTCCCATATTGTGCACTGGTTAACTTGCTGTTAGTTAATTTGTATTGATTAACTTCTCTTCATGATGTTTCCATGTAGCTTGTGCATACTATGGTAAACAAAATTACAAATGAACAAAAAAGATGTAATCTTGTCTAAATCAGACTAACTTTAAATTATAGCAGTAATGAATAGCAAAACAAAGTACTAATTGCAACCCCCTTTAAGTAACGTAGGAAAGCCATGCATTTAACATCTCATTTTAATGAAGCAAAAATTTTCTCGAAATGGATTAGCCAAATCCTTATAGCATGCCAAAAGGCAAGTACTTAAAATAAGGGCCGAAAGATGTACTTGTGCAACACATGATTGTGGTTTGACTTGTACAAGCAGAAAAACGGCACTAAACGACAAGACGGAGAAAGGACACAGACGACGTCGCTAACAATCAATATTGCAAATGAGTTCTGTGGTATCCCACAAGGTGGTGGAAGGGCTATGAAAGGGATAATTGACAACCACCCGTTTGTAGCATGAAGCCACAAGGAAATCCATACGGACTTCTCAGAAAGGAATTCAGATTCCCTTGGACCAGGACGAATTTGTCTTCAACTAGCAGCTTTCCTCTCTGAGAAATCTACAGTAGACTCTTGATAATTCAAACTCAGATAATTCAAACTTTCGGTTAATTCAAACAAATCTTAAATTTTTGGTTGGCCCACTATGTTTTCAATGTATTTTAAAGCTGCTTAATTCAAACTGCCTCATTGCACAATTTCGTTAATTCAAACATTTTGCTTGTCCATGTCTGAAAATATCTGCTGCCTTTGTTGCTTCTAGCTGAACATTCAAGTTTTTCTATTACTAACAGGCACAAATAAAGCTGATTGCTTGCCTACAATACGGCCAAACTAGCCAAACCTTGCGCACCAGTAATCTCGTGCTGACCGACGGGAAAAAAACTGTACGGTCTGGCCTTGATCTGTCACATGCCAAACATTTCTTAAAGTCACTTTTTCTGCGGTATGCCGTGCGAGAAAGCGTCCTAAGAATTAGAAGGGGCTAGCAACAGTCGTGGGACGCAACACATCTCGTCCCTTAATTACACACCCGTGCGTGCCTTGTATAATAACAAGTACCAGTATTATCGCTGATGTCTAAAAATTTTACTGGCAATCATGCAGAGCAGTCTGTGATGTTGCTAAGGCACTGAGAAACAATAAACATCGCAGTATTAGTTGGTGTGTTGCCCTGAGTCATATTTATGAGAACTTCTGATAATTCAAACTTCTGATAATTCAAATAAAATCCTGAGGTCCCCTCAAGTTTGAATTATCGGGAGTCTACTGTATATGGATTTCCTTGTGGCTTCATGGTACAAATGGGTGGTTGCCAATTATCCCTTTCATGACTAACAATCACGTGTGTTTGTTGTTCCAGTCAGCATATACTCCACCATTGTCATAAAGACACAACAGAAATAAAATACAGAAAAATGAGGCTTTGGCCCGTGCAGCAGCTTCTTGATTGTTGTGTTGGTGTTGTTTACAAGATCCCTCTTTCATACTGGCGTTTCTGTGTTGGTCAAACATGGCGGCGCATGACTGCATGCATGAACATTTTACCAAAGTTCAAAAGCAAGCTAGAGGTAGCCACTTGTCACTTCAATGCAATGACTGTGGCTGCCAGCTGCCTCTTAAAGATTGTACATTCTTGTCAAAATACCATGATGAACGCACTAGTCTTATTTCTGAAGCCTCTCACATTCACAATAGCGGCGAGGCATGTATAAGCCTCCCCCCCCCCCCCCAATTTCCCCCTTTCCAAAGAAGGTAGCATTCCTGTCTGATGAGTTACAGTTGTTGCTTCGGCAGGCCGAATCTTCATTTTTCTGTTTTTTCTGTTGCTTCTTTGGGATAGTGGTGAAGCATATGTATGCTGACTAGAAGAATAAACACACTTGGTTGTTAGTCGGTGCCGTGGCCTGTGTCCTATCTTCATCCTGTTGTTTAGTGCCGTTTTTCTGCTCGTAATCATGAGCAAACCAGCCCAAATGCGTATGCTACTGCAGTTCATTTTGACTTGTACGCCCCATCTGCCGGATTCTGACGAGATTTCTTTGCACATACGCAAAGAATATACAACAAACATTTTTTTGACCACATCCCTTTCCTGTTTCTCGAAATCATTGCTGTGATATTAATTTTGCCACACCATGTTTGCTAGGACCGGCTTCTGGCAGAGCTGCTGATCCGCAACAAAGACTGGATTGTGTCCTACCATGAGCATGATTCACTGCTCCAGAATGTCAAAACGGAGGAACTGACAGAGGAAGAGCATAAGTTAGCTTGGGAAGAGTACAAGAACGAGCGTGAGGGACGAATCGTTGCCTGTGAGTTGGGTTATGGTATTTCTTTATTTTGGGGTATATTCTTTTGTATTTAACACAATTAGCAGGTTTACCTGGTCACCTGGTTATTTGTATAATTGGGTGTACTACCAATCCATCAAAAAGTACCAGAACTTATTATTATTATTAACACAACAAGAACCGTTATGCTTGTAGTACATAGTACAGTGGCAGCTTTCTGCTTCGAGCCGTCTGAGTTCGCGTTTCAGCACCAGCCTACCAGGATGGAAACTAATAGAAATGGTAAGAAATGCAAGTACGACTGGAAAACCAAGCTGAAAACAAGAGCTTTTGCATTATGCTTTACATCGAGAAACTGCTTTGCCATGTGACAGGCCCAGTTGTAATGCTTACAGTAAGATTTCTGCCAGTGGAGTCCTGTTCAATGAAAAAGTTTGAATTTTTCAGAGATGGTGCCTATTAGACAGCAGCACATTTTGTATATCTCATAATTTCTGTTATATATTATATTTTAGTAGGTAGAAATGTGTCCGTTCAAACTCTGTTCAATTTTATCCTGCATTGTTCTTGTTCTGCGCTAAAAAATGTAACAGGGGGACGACACAGGAACACAGACATCTGTGTTCCTGTGTCGTCCCCCTGTTACATTTTTTAGCGCAGAACAAGAACAATGCAGTACCAACTAGCCCCCATTGAATCCTTATTATCCTGCAATTTTGAATCTGACAATTTATATCGCTCGCATAACATACGTCTCGTTAATGAAACTTGTATGCATGAAAAGTTCATTTATTCTGCTTTTTGTTTATGTATTGCATCAAATATTAGGTGCTGTAGCTTCTTCAGCAAAAAAGATCTAATGTAACCTTCAAAAAACACCTATCTTCCATGCGGTAGGGAAAACGGAGGTGGAAGTGCTGCGCCATTTGCGCCATGGTGGGACAATCCGCTTCTGCTTCACCTTCCTGCTCCAAAATGCATTATTGCTCCGAAACTGCTCCCAAGCTGTCTTTGGTGACTTCATGTGCCGCTGTAGTGCGCAACATGGCGCGCCGAAGTGAGCTCCTATCACTATCATCACCAGGTGCGATCTCCGTGACGTCGGTGATGGCACAAAAAAATCAGTTTCATTGCTAGGGCAAACAAATGAATGCGGTAGCAAGAAATTGTAATGTTATACGACGTAAGGCTTGCATCTAGCTCTTTCGGATCTGATCTCGTATAACTCTACAAAACGCTGGCATAATGCAGTACGGCTGCTCCAGGGAGTGAAGCAGTTTTCGTGCTGTCTCGACGTGAAGTAAACAGGCCGTTTGCTGATGTCTGCCGAGGTAGCATGTGCGCCAGCGCTAGCAACCACGCCCTTGTGATCAAGGTTCGCAGTTGCTGCAGGAGCACCGCAACCCCCTCGCCCTCCCCCGGCTCCCTTCATGCTCCTTCGCCCGATGAAAGACGGGCAGGGCATTTCCTCTCTGCTTGAGGAGTAATCGATGGCAGGCCTCGCACGCAGTGTGATCTTATCGCATGCACTCTTCGTGCAACAGAGATGGGCCTGCACGTTTCATCTCTGCTTCAGCCGCGTTCGTCCCCAGCGCTTGCGTGCTTTTACTCGTGTGTAGAACATACAATGCATCGGGCGGTGTTATCAATTTGAACTTTATGCGGAAAATGACGGCGACAACAAAGACCTTCCGAGAGTGTCCATATAATTGTTATTGCGATAAAAGTGAACATCTCAATTCCCTTGTCTTCTCATTTGTACATGTCAGCAGTGTGTTTGGTCGACGTGAATATTTAAAAGAACAAATTTCTCGGAAGTGTAGTCCGGTTTAGCTACACAGTGCATTGCTTATCTCTATTTTCCTCTCAGTTCTCATGTGCGCTCGGCGCTTTAATGACGGGACCATAAGCTTTTTTCATTTATTCTGACGGAGTCTCATTGGGTTTAGAACGAAAGTAACTTTTATTAGCTTATCTCTAGTCTTCACTTGTTATTCATGTAAGCTGTGGTGTCTTATTAACATGAACATTCTTCATTCGTCTGAGGTCTAGTCAGGTGTAGCTAGCTATCCAAAGCATCACTTATATCTTGTTTTCTCTGAGTGATTGCTTTGCCAGATGTGATGTTTTTAATGATGGGAACATGTATATTTACATTTTAATTTGTGGTAAGTGTGGTCAGTTCATCAGTATTGAATGTTTATTAAAACCACTGGAATTATTTGTGTTTACCAGAAATAACATATTTCAGTTAACAGTGATGTTTGACCCTAGAAATCCGCTCCGAAACTAACTTGCATTGCTCCAAAACACACCTCCTGGTGCTCCAAAGCTGCTCCAAAACAGCATTATTCGGGCTCTCCTGAGCTGCTCCAAAATACTGAAGCCCGCTTCTACCCCTGGGAAAGAATTAATAAGGTATTTTATGTTGCATCTTGCAACTGAGCTTTTGGTGCTGAGCTCATCTCATGTTGTGCATTTTTGCAATTCCATTGCAAATAGGAGGGTCTCAGTAAGTGGCAGCAGTAGTGAAAACATGCCTGTCACTGTGTGAGAGGTAGCAACATGTACTGTTTCTCTTGCACTGCAGCAACACCAACAGACACTGCTTTGACACCTGTGCCGGCAACCATGGCAATGAAAGCAAAGCCAACCAGCCTACGCCGACTTCCTCGTGATGGCAAGAAAGCTAGAAAACGTCGTCCAAGGCCAAAAGTTATTCGAATACCGATACACGTGCCCATGGGCACTGGGGCAAGTGAGTCTGAGTCTACTTATGAATTCATAAACGTGCTTTCAGGTGAAGGGAAAAAAATGCAAGAGCAGCATTTATAAACATCAAAATTAAAAAAGAAAAATGCACTGGTTAGGATTCTTAAGTGGTTTGCATCAAAAGGAGGTGTAACATAAAAGATGTTCATTTTTGACAAACGCAGATTGAGTTGAATGCATTTATATCTGGTTACAGTGAACTACAATATAACAAATTTATGTAAAAAATTATCTGGTACCACAGTAGAACCCTGGTAATTCAGATTCCAAGGGGACTGAAAATATTTTTGAACTTAAGAGAGTTCCTTTAAAATAGCACCCAGTGGCCTGAACCGTATTCCTGAATGGTACTGCTTCCACGATCTTTGCATGCACTGGCATGGGGCAGGGGTTAGGAGTGTGTGTGTGTGCAGGCATTCTTTTTCTTTAGGGGGTTGACAAAAGGCAGGTGTCCTGCATGTAGGGGCAGGTGAGCATGCGCACGGGGCGGAGGGAGGGATAGGGGGTCCAGGAGGGCGTGGGTCTTGTTTTATGTGGCAGCCATGGTGGAAGTAGTTAGTTATGGAAAACTGGAAACTATCTTTAACAGTTCCTAAGGGAGTACAACTCACAGGGAATGGTGTAGTGGAATGAAAATATATAAAGGAAAAAGGAGTTGAAAGAACTATAGTCGGGTACAACTTTAGAAAAAAGGAGAGGCCCCGCCCATATGACCGAAGCGCGGCAGCCGATTGCCTCCGCGGCAAAGAAATAGTCCCGCTTCTTCTCCTTGAGCGGAGGCACCGGCCGTCCGGCTCGTGATGTCAGTCTAGAGCGCGCGCCCATTGGTGGAAGCGCGTGTGCATCCGCCTTTGAGGTGCAAATGCCGCTTTTTTCTAAAGTTGTACCCGACTATAGAGGCGCGCAGTCCTCAGGGTCTGCATGTCTGCACCATCAGTCAACCAAGTGGCATGCAGACATTACAGTTGACATATTTGGATTCTCAGGATACATGTGACAGCTTTGTCTACATGTTTTATACACTTGCAGCCTTTTAAAACCTTTTTTTTTTTTGCGGTAGTGCAGCAACACTTGTAGTGCTGGCATTCACTACATCAGTGACTTACGTTAAAGCGGTCTAAAACTTATTGGTGCTATCTCAGGAGCAATTGAAATGTAAGCAGGTGCATATGGGTGATAACGTACCTTTTGCATATCTTTTTGTTATTGCAGTGCGGCATCATTACGTGGTGCAATCATGCCATTGTCATGTGCGATCCAGTGTTGCAGCTTGCATTGCCCAAACTTTCGTTATTTTCCACTTTAGCCCAGTTTTATGCTTCTGACATTACACAGTAATACCTGCACGATGTGAAATGAGTGTACAGTCAAATCCCGCTACAACGAAATTGACGGGACGTGCGAAAAAGTTCGTTGTCGCGGAATTTCGTTGCAGCGAAATTTCATCTATAGACCACAAAAGTTAGGAAGATCTGATGATCATGACTCGTCCTTTGGTCCCGGCAAGCGCATGCATTGTCCTTTGCATTTAACTGTTGCTAACTCGGACGCACTTGGCCGCACACCGTGTGAATGTATTTTCTCGCGTATAATACGCACAAAATATACAGAAAATTTAGCGCTAAACTCGGGGTGCGGGTTATACGCGAATGTCGTTGCGCGAGTTGGCTTCACGGCAACGCAATGAAGGCGGCTTTGCGTCAATAGGCGAGTTATACACGTGGGTTATACACGAGCAAATACTATATGCAGGCTACCCTCGAAGCCTGCCGAGCGCGTAGCGCCGCGAAGGAGCGTACCAAAGTTCGGTAGAGGCTAAGTGAAAACGAAGTGCCGAAGCTCCGCACTACCACAGTCATAAGCGAGAGAAAGGAAAGTCGAAACGCTTCGTGCCGTTTTACGACTTTGTTGCCTTTAATCTTTCTTCCGGTGTGTTAGCTGCGTACTTCAGCATATTCGCTATCGATAATCGCGACGATAGCGACCGCGGTCTCTGCCGTGGTTTTCTGCGCAGCGCTTCCGGCAAACGGTAGCGACGGTAGTTCCGTTTTCAATCTGTGCACGCTGGCCGTGCGTGTGCCTTCAGAACTGCGTCGTTGCTATCTGTGATCGCGTCTACCGTGGTTTTGGCCGCAGCATTGCATTGAGTCGGTGCGTGTACGTTCGATGGATGCGCGCGTACTTTCGTGGTCGCCCGTGATCGCGTCGACACGACCGCATTTGTATTCACAGCGGTTGCGGCAGAATGCAGTTACGCTTGGACTAGGTGCGCGCTGGCGGCGCGTGTGCCTTCAAAACGCCATGGATGTCATTCACGATCGCAGGGCTTGTGACGACGAGCAGTAGTTTTGTTTTGAGTGCTACATCAAAACAATGGCGAGAGTTCATCAACGATTCTTCCGCGGCCCGCACGCGCATCAAACCCGCCGGCAGCATCATGGCGGATGGACGATCTGTCGCCGAGCATCTCAGTGGCGAAAAATTTACCGGGATGTGCGTGAGGTGGCAGAAAGCATGTCTCCGATGAAGACACGGGTCTTGCGATGCGGCCGCATGGCTCTGGCAACGAGAAATGGTCGAGTTTCTAGCGGAATTTCGCGGCAATCCTAGGCAAGCTCCTTTTCCTTATGTGGTGGCACTTGCAAAAACTTCGTTCAAGCGGAAATACCCAGAAAAAGTATTCGTTGTGACGAGACATTTTTCGCATTGTTTTCTATGGGCGGCTGACGGGGAATCGAAAATTATTCGTTGTGGCGGAAGTTTCGTTGTAGCGGTATTCGTTATAGTGGGATTCGACTGTAGTTCATGTTCTAACCTTGCGATTTTGCAAGTCAGTGCAATATTAGTGAGCAGCAGGCCCAGTGTTGCACATTTACGTGAACCAACTTAGCAATGCGCAAAACTTTCTTTTATGGTGGCTGTGTATAAGAGATGCCATTGTATGTTGCATGCTGCCTTTTTCATTAGCAGCATCAGCTACATCCACACCAATGTTTGTAAGCTCAACAATGGGAGTGATGACAATGACAACCGCAAGCGGCCTGAACGTTGTGGGACAGAATTTTGGTGGCACAAACATGACCAATGTAGTCATGGCGCCAAGAGTTGTACAAGTGGCTATGAACACTGTACCAGGTGAGGCCATCTCTCTGACTGTTCTATCTTTATGATGAAGCCATTTACATACAAGTGTGTAGACGGTCTATTTTTTTTAAATGATTTTTGTTTAATGTACCTTTAGGCAGGGGTGGAAGTTCTGCGCCATTTGCGCCATGCTGCGCCAATCCGCTTCTGCTGTGCTATCTTGCTCCAAAATGCATTATTGCACCAAAACTGCTCCCAAGCGGTCTTTCATGCCTTAATGTGCCGCCTTCATCCACGACGTGGCACGCCCAAACGAGCTCCTGTCATCATCATCACCTGGTGCACTCTCTGTGGTGTTGGTGACGGTGCGAAAAAATTGGTTTCACCTAAAAGGCGAAATAATACTTGCAATACCTAGAAATCGTAATGTTATACAAAGTAAGGCTAGAAGCTAACTCTTGTATCCGATCACGAGTAACTCTACAAAAGGCCGCTCGAGAGAGCAAAGCATTTTTCGAGCTGTCTGTCATCTCAGCACGAAGTAAGTGGGCTGTTTGCTGATGTCTGTCGAGATAGCGCGCACGCCAGCGCTAGCGGGATGATCAAAGTTCGCAGCTGATACTGGGGCGATGCAGCCTTCCCCCCCCCTCCCCCGGCTCCATTCATGCTCCTTAGCCCGATGAAATACAGGCGGGGCGTTTTCTCTCAGCTTGAGGATCAATCGACAGCAGGCCTTGCACGCGTGGCGATGTTATCGCATGCACCCTTCATGCGACAGGGATGGCCAGCTCATTTCATCTCTGCTTCAGCCGCGCTCGTCCCCGGTGCTTGCGTGCTTTTACTCGCACGTAGAACATCGATATGCGAGGCGATGTTATCGATTTGGACTTTTTATACAGAAAATGACGGCGACGGCAAGAACCCGCCGAGAGTGTCCATGTACCGTATTTACTCGATTCTACCGCGCCCTCGATTGTAACGCGCACCCGTTTTCCGCGACCAAAAAAAAAAAAAAAAAGTAATACATCGATTGTAACGCGCACCCATTTTTCGTGAGAGAAAAGAACAAAAAAAGTCCGCAGGAGTCAAACTTCGCACATTCAGAAGAACAAGTATTTGGGTTTTAAAGAACTGAAGTTTCAAAAAAGTAAAACACAAAGTCAAAAAGCGGGCCTTGCCGCTAAAACTGTCACCACTACGGCGACGATACGAGTCGCGTAATGGATCAGTCCTCGTCGCTGTCGGACAACTCCTTGTCGCTGTCAACACTCTTCGATTTCGGGAAACCGGCCCTGCTTTGGTCCACTGAAGCCTTTTCGTGAAGCTTTGCTGTAAAAAATCTTCTGCTTCTGTTTGCGCCAGTCTCGCACGCACGTTTCGGGAACTCCGAACTATATCCGAATGACCGCGATGCGGCCCGATTTCCGTCCGTCTCTCTGCACATGTAATAACTATTCTTTTAAATGCGGCATCGTGGTACACTCGTCGAGTATTTGGAGTCGGCACTTCCATGCTGTCGATGCGAACGCAGAACGGGATGACAAACTCCTCAGCACACGTACGAACTGAAACAACGACAGAAATGACCGAGGCGCGTAGGAGGCGGCCATTTTGAAATGTCGATGGCAATACGATAACCGAGTTTCTTTTTTTTTTCGGTACTCGATTCTAACGCGCATGCGATTTTTGGACTCGTTCTTCCGGAAAAAAGGTGCGCGTTAGATTCGAGTAAATACGGTAATTGGTATCGCAACAAAAGTGAACATTTCGGTTCTCTCGTCTTCTCGTTTGTACATCTCAACAGTTGTGTTTTGACAATGTGAACATTAAAACAAATTTATCTGAAGTGTAGTCAGGTTTAGCTATGCAGTGCATTGCTTATGTTTATTTTCCTTTCGGTTCTCATGTCGGCTGTGGTGGTTTAATGACGGGAGCATAAGCTTTTTTGATTTATTTTTATAGAGTCTCATTGTGTTTAGAATGAAGGTAACTTTATTACCTTATCTCTAGTCTTCAGTTGTTCATATCAGTTGCGGTGTTTTGTTAACATGAATGTTTTTCATTCGTCTGAGGCTTAGTCATGTTTGCTATCCAAAGCATCACTTATCTCTTGTTTTCTCTGAGTTATTGCTCTGTCAGCTGTAAGGTTGTATGATGGAAACATATACGTAGTTATGTATACTATATTTTTTAATTATTCTAAGTCATCAGTATTGAATGTTTAGTAAGAACCAAGGGAATTTTTGGTGTTTACCATAATTAAAAATGTCCATTAACAATGATGTTGGACCCTAGAAATCAGCTCCAAAACTAACTTGCATCACTCCAAAACATGCCTTTTAATGCTCCAAAGCTCCTCCGAAACTCCCATTTTGCCTCTCCAAAGCTGCTCGTAAACGGCATTATTCCACTCCCTGAAGGAAGGAGGAAGAAACAAGCGGAATGACAGGGAGGCTAGAAAGGGGAAAAAAAAGAAAAACGAAGGAGAATACGACACTGCTTAAAGTCTGTCTCTAAGACCAGTTGTCCACAAGAAGCGCAATAATGCTTTCAAAGCCTTCTGTGCTGACGACGGACTCAGCCAAGGTCCCAGAACCCTTTGTTCCGACAAGGAGCAGTTATCAAGTTTATCTAACGCACAGGAATGTTCGTTCTTGTTTTGGAGCACTGAAACGGGGACACTCACACAGAAGATGGGAGATCGTTTCTTCGCAGCTGCAGTTATTGCATGTAGAGTTGTTGGCCATTCCAGTGAGACAGGAGTAGCCATTCGTGAAGGCCACGCCCAGCCACAGGCGGCGCAGAAACGTCTCCTCAGCTCGCGATATTCCTGATGGAGGACGGAGCTGGAGATTGGGAGACTGAAGCCCGCAGGTCATCCACAGTTGTCTGTGGACCCATTGTGCATACATGTTCTTGTGTACAAGATAGCGCTGCCTAATCTCAGCGATCATGTCAAGAAGCAATGCTCTTTCTCACTGTTGTGTGTTATGCATCACTTTTGGCCAATAGCAATGGCAGTGTTTCATTTTTCTCAGTTTAGGTGTCAAAAATATCTATTCCTGTGAGGTTCTCATACTTCATCCCCTTCTATTTAGAAAACAAAATTTTGTGCAATGCTACTCATCTGCACCCCCCGAAATACCGGGTGTTATCTATGGGGTCAAATGTTTTGTTGAAAACCCATAGAAATGTCATGGGCTAACTGTGGCAGTTGAGATTTTCTGTGTCTGCCTGAAGGAAGCCGAGTGTTACACATTTGGCTTAATGAACCTTAAAAGTTCAGCTTAGTTCATGTACATGGAGCTCTGCGTGAGAGGGCCTGATAAAACCTACTTCCAATTTGTACAAACAGCCACATCGACTGTGACTGCTTCACCTGTAACTACCTCAACAACTGCTGTGGCATCACCGACAGTGCCAACTAAGGTACTCATGATGTCACCCAGTTTCATCGACCCAAGGACAATGAAAGCTTTCACTACACCAACGGTAGTTCAGGTACCAGTAACGGTGCCCTTCAATAGTCTTACAGGTGAGTTTAGCATTGTAATCACCAAAAAACTTTTGGTTAGAGCTGTGCGAATAGCAAAATTTGGGTGCGAAGCGAATTCGAATATTGAAGTGTGAGTGCGAATCGAATCGAATATTTTTCGAATATTTCTCGAATATTTTTCGAATACTTCGAAGTGAAATTGTAGAAAAGAAAGTTAGAGATGATTCCTAAGCATATTGTTATTAGATAGCAACATGAAAGTGTTTCTTTTCGCTAGGTTGATGAAGCACTGGCAGGGTGGTGTTTCATAGTTGTCTTATCAAGAATGAGGCAATGTAGAGGCCGAATTCTATTTATGTACATGATTTGGCGCAACCAAAGTTTTGCCGACAACACTTTACACGTGATAGGCAAAGATGCCCTTTCCTCAGCCTCTCCTCCTCTTTCAACTTCTGTGGAAGCCCAACTGATGTGGCGGACAAGGGTTTGCTGCCTTCAAGTCCGGAGTTCCAAATCTGCCTCGTAGACGTCGATATATAAGAACATCTGAAATTTTGAATGCTAAAAAGCTTCGGCTTCCGATTTTTCGGACTTCCTGCCCAAATTTCAGGTCCAAAACAGCATTAATTGAGTCCCCAAGTTAATACATTTGCGACCATAGCAGAGCTTGAAAGACAGCTTTGCCGCAATACCGGGGTGTGATGAGGTGAAGCATATTGAAAATCTAGGGACCACTTCCAATCGGACGTTGACTCTGTCTTGGCAAAGTTCGACGGTAACGGAGCTTGAAAGGCAGCTTCGCCGCAATACGAGAGTGTAATGAGGTGAAGCATATTGAAAATCTGAAGGGGTCACTTTTAATCGAACGGTGACTGTATTTGTTTTAGGGAAGTTCGAATAGTTCGAATAGTAAAATTCCAGTGCGAATCGAATCGAATAGCAAACACTATTCGAAAAATATTCGAAATTTCGAATATTCGCACACCCCTACCTTTGGTAGCACCTCATTTTGGTAGCACAAAAGTAAATATAAAAGTTTGTAGCATATTTGTAATACCTAGTATACGATTAATAGATGAGTGATTAAGTTATCTGCGCAAGCAAAATAACACGTGATACTTTGCTTGTTTGTGATGATGAGACTTAATTGAACTTCACAGAGTGAATAAACATATCATTACAAAACTTTAGGTTTGTCAGACACCTTGGCCTACGACAAGGTTATTCAAAAACGCTTTTGATCACGTTTTTTTTTTGTTTTTTTTTATGGTAGTGTGCTCACAGACAGGCAGACAGGCAGTTTTGGTTGTCTCATGGGCTGCTTGCAATCTACAATCGATGAAAACGAAGTGAGGGTGTTGATATAAAGTCATGCTGAAGGCATCTGAATCCTAATGTCCAGTTCAACATCAGCCCAGCTCTCAGTTCTTGTTTCTATCTGTATCTATGTATAGCATATGACTATGCAGATGGGCTATAGGAACTGGCTTGGCACTCATTTAACTCACCTTTTCGAGGGACACACCTTCTTGCACCATGAGTTACTCGTGCTACACCTACTGTCTGAAAATATGCAATTTGCCTATAAGATAGTGTTCAGACATGTGGACTTCATGCTCAAATTTGCAGTGAAATCACTGGAAGATACAAGTTGTGCATGTGTACATCTGTGCTTGAAAGGTTGTGTTGCAAGCTGTTACCCATTTTTAAAGGCAAGTGTAGTTGGTGCGTGGTTGGTGTGCAGTTTAGAAATGCATTTGGATGGGGGTGGCAGGTGGCACTGTACTTAAACCTTAAATTTCTTCTTTGTTTCTTAAACTGTAATCATAACATATACCTTGCTCTCTCTTTTATCAGGAGTGGCTCCAATGCAAGGTGGCACCCAAGCATTATTTGTGCCAAGAGGGGTTGCTACAGGAACGAACCTTCAGCTTGCAGCTCCAAGAAGAGTGCTACAAGTGCAGGTACCAGTGAGCACAAGCACTACAGCAGGTAAGCAGAGCTTTGCACTCACAAACAGGTGGCACCCAAGCACTATTTGTGCCAGCCAGGGTTGCTAAAGGAAATAACCTTCATCTTGCAGCACCAAGAAGAGTGCTACAAGTGCAGGTACCAGGGAGCACAAGCACTACAGCAGGTAAGCAGAGCTTTGCACTCACAAGCAGGTGGCTCCCAAGCAGTATTTGTGCCAGCCGGGGTTGCTACAAGAAATAACCTTCATGTTGCAGCACCAAGAAGAGTGGTACAAGTGCAGGTACCAGGGAGCACAAGCACTACAGCAGGTAAGCAGAGCTTTGCACTCACAAACAGGTGGCTCCTAAGCAGTACTTGTGCCAGCCGGGGTTGCTACAAGAAATAACCTTCATCTTGCAGCACCAAGAAGAGTGGTACAAGTGCAAGTACCAGTTCCCACAAACACTACAACAGGTGAGGACAGCTTTGATATTATTTTGATTCGCATAAAACTGTAATACATAATTGAAGTTATTTTTACAGCAAAGCTGCATGTGGCTATGATTCGGGGTTTCGTGGCATCTGGGTGCAAAAATTCAGAGCTTAGGAAGCAAAGCTGTGTGTGACTCATGTGAGCACGAGACCTGTGCATCCACCTTGTCCACTCCGTCTTTGCAGCATTCGCGTGAGCAACAGCGCAGTAGGGGCATTGAAGGCAAGCACAGTGGCAGCGCTTCACATTTTCAGAAAGTTCTAAGCATCCCCCATAATTGGGTTTTGTGGCATTTGTCGGTGAATGTCATCTAGGATTACAATGGACTGGTTCAGTGCGCCAGGTTGATGCATGCAGTGAGTCACCCGGTAGTGTACAGCGATGCGTGCAACCACGTGGCCAGACTCGAAAAGCAGACTCATTACTTGGCCATAGTGCCTGGTGAAGACAAAACATTGATATTGTTTGGGTACGATAAGCATGTGGAACATTTGTAATTTCCCCAAATGTACCTTGGGAAGCCATGCAAAATCACGAGTGCATACGCCGCACCTTTCACCAAGGCCAGTAGTGAGATACGGCGTACCAATCGTCAGGGCATCGAACCATTGCAAGTCCTCTACATGGTCATAAAAGTCATGCGCTTCGCTGGTCAACCACCTTCACAGAGTGGAATGGCCAGTGACTATATTGGGGCATAATCAGCTTAAAAGTGCATATTAATATAATAATGAATATAATTATACTAATGGCTGCATAACATCAAAAAATTCTATACTACGTTGCAGTGTGAAATTTATGATAAAATAACATTTTTCAGTGAGAAACCTAAAAGAAATCAGTTTTGCCACAAGGCGAAGCAGTGAATGCAATAGCACCAAATTGTAATGTTATACGAAGTGAGGCTAGCAGCTAACTCTTTTGGATCCAATCTTGCGGAACTCTACAATTTATGTGTGGTTTTAACTGGCTTAACGTCGTAAAGGCCAATGTACAACGGAACTGAGGGCAAGCCTCAGTGATGAAATGCAAAGTGATGCAAAAGCTAGGCGAACATGGGCACCGTTTAGCACTGAAGGAACCTCCTCTCCGTTTGACCACTTGCACGTCTTGAACCCCCAACTCGCCTCCGCTATATTATGCTATACTCTCCCTTCTCCTTTCCCTCCTTGCCCTCCCTTCCCTTTTCCACCCTTGCTATACTATACCATACATGGCATACATACCCTCTCCCCTCTCCTCCCCCTCCTCACGCTCTCATTTCTTTCACATCCTTTTGCAATACTATACTGTACATGGCTGTGCTATGCTGTACCCTCTTTCCCTCCTTTTCATCATCTTCACCCTCACTTCTCCATGCTTTTACTCATTGCCATCCTCCTCACATCACTCCTCACTTTCACTTTCCCACACCCTTGCTATTCTCCCCTCCTCGCCCTGACATCATTCCTCCTCACCCTCACTTCCCTAGCCACCTCTTTGCTATACTATACTATACATGGCTATGCTATGCTTTACCCTCTCCCCTTCCTCTTTTCTATCTGCCTTGCCCTCGCATCACTCCTCCTCACCCTGACTTCTCTTTCCCACCCTTTCCTCCTCCACGCATCTACTAGCAGCTCCCCACGTCAGACTCCATCGTACTACCTGTGCCGCTGCTCCTCCTCTCCACTTGACCACCTGCATGTCTCCAGCCTCCAACTCGTCTCCCTCCTCCACTCGCCTCCGCTGTACTGTGCTATACCCTCCCTCCACCTTTCCCCCCTCTTCACTTTCACATCACTCCTCACTTTCCCACCCCCTGTTATACTATTGTGTACATGGCTATGCTATGCTTTTGCCCTCTCCCCTCCTCCTCACCCTCACTTCCCTTTGCAGTAAAACTCTCTTTGTCTCTCTTCTTTGCGTCCCTGTCAGCTGTGCGTGCTACAAGTTTCACCGTGAATGCTCACCTCCCTTCCTCTTTGCTATTCTATACTATATATGGCTATGCTGTGCTTCACTCTCTTCCCTCCTTCTCACGCTCCTTCGTTAGGCTGCAGATGATCAGTGATTCCACTCCTGCGCCAACTGCGCCAAAGTGCGCCAAATTGTATTTACTGCGCCATCCTGATAATATCGACGAAATTTGCGCCAAACTGCGCCAAAGTCTCGGGTTTGGGGGCGTCTATCACCGGCAATCGCACCGCCGGCGCGTCAGAACATGTGCAGCTCGATCTTGGGGCTGCCAATAAAGTCGCAATCATGGACCAAGAATTATTCCGCTGAATAAATAGCGCTCGCGCGTGCGTTCCGAGTAAGCCACGATGCCATGCACGGTGACGACGCAGCTTCTGTTCTGCAAGTCGGCTCGACAGCAAAACGCGCTCTCCGCAGAGGCTCGCGAGGCTCGTGACGTCTAGGCCTATCGGTAGCGAGAAAGTGCGACGGCGATTCATCGGCGGACGTCGTCTGTTCCAGAAACGCTGCTGATAGCTCGTTTCAAGCGTCGCACGGCACGTAAGGAAAGCAATGTTCAGTAATAACTACATGAGTGCCGCTAAAATGCCTGTCACTTCTGTTTCCGGACATCGCGGAATGAAATCTGTGATCGCTCGCAGTAGATATATATGGGACAATATCGAATTTTTCTTGCTTCGCGTTTATGGAAGAGCACGCGAACGCTGGAAACGCGTTGACACTTTTCCTCAGATATATTTATCCATGGATCTTCATCCAGAACAGCTTTTTCGCAATTCCTTCCGCCGGCGCATCCGAGTTTGTAATCACTCTGCGGTAAATACCCCATAAAAGGCCCTGCCCTTTCGAGCTCACGTGCTAGGGTTCCAATTCGAATTTTTTGCTTGCTTTTTTAAAAATGACATCTCATTAGTAAAATCATATCTCCTGGTCGGAGCAGCCGCAAATGCGCAGCTGTCAGTAGCGGGCCCGTCGCTGACGGCCCACAGTGAAGCGGCTACGCCATGTTACACGTCCGCCCCTCGCTTTCGGAGGTCAATAGCTAACGGTTAAAAAAACTCAGTTTCGCTTAAGAGCGAAGCAATGAATGCGATACCGAAAAATTGTATTGTGAAACGAAGTAAGACTAGCAGCTAACTCTTTTGGATCCGATCTCGCGTAACTCAACAAAACGCTGGTTTAAGGGAATATGGCCCCTCCAGGAACCGAAGCATTTTCTTGCTCTGAGTTCTCTAAACGCGAAGTAAGCGTTGAGAGCACAGCAAGTTTACGAGCTGTCTGCTGGTGCCTCGAGATAGCGCGCGAAAGCGACTGTGCCCTTCGAAAGATGCGGTCCCCCCCCCCCCCCCCCGCTCCCCTGGCGTCCCTTCATGCTCCTTACGAAAGACGGGCGGCGTGTTTGATGAGCAATCGACGGCAGGCCCGCACGCGGGAAGATGTTATCTCATGCGCTGTCCGTGCGGCGGAGACAGACGGCCGGCTAGTTTAATCTCCGCTTCAGCCGCGTTCGTCGCCAGCGCTCGTGAGCTTTTACCCGCGGCTAGAGTGTGCGTGGTGATGTTATTAATTTGGACTTTATACGGAAAATTACGGCAACGGCGACGGCAAAAATCCGCCGAGAGTGTCCATATAATTGCTATCGCAAGGGTCAATGTACGGGGCAGATTTGGCGCCCCCCCCCCTTAGGTGATTAGGGGGGGGCGCTCCCTCCCCTGCCCCCCCCCCCCTGTGCGCACGCCTATGCTCCTGAGATGATTTTTTCCATGAGATTTGCAATGAATCGAAATATTTCTAGCCTTCATAAGAGCCCCATAATAATACTCAGGTGCTTGAATGTTTATGCGATATGCTTCTGTATTGCACTCCAGGATGTAAAATTCGCTGCTCCAAAGTGCTCCTAGATGCAAAATTATCTGCTCCAAAGTGCTCCAAGATGAAAATTTTGCTGCTCCAAAGTGCTCCAAAACGGAAATTTTGCTGCTCCAAAAATTGCTCCAAATCAGAAGTCCTCAGTAGCATCACTGGATGATGCTTCAGTATGGCATGTTGTTGGGCTAGTTGCTTCATAGATTCAGCAGACAAGTTTAAACTGTGCGAAGAAAACACATAAGGACACAGAAATACGTACACATATGAAGCGCGTGTGTGTGTGCGTGTTTCTATGTTCTTACATGTTGTCTTCGTGCAGCGTAAACTTGTCTGCTAGACAGTAATTCACCCTTTTGAGCTCAGCTTTAACAGCTCCGCTGTAAAACGCTGGTGTAAGAGAATACAGCCACTCCAGGGAGAGAAGCGGTTTTCGTGCAGTCTCAACATGAAGTGGTGAGGGCACAGCACGTAGAAAGGTATATGAACCGTTTAGTGATGTCTGCTGAGATAGCGTGCGTGACAGCGCTCGGGATCGCACTCTTATGACCAAAGTTCACACTTGCTGCTTGAGCGACGCAGCCCCCTCTCCTTCCCCGGCATCCATGCCCCTTCAGCCCGAGGAAGAAGACTGGTGGGGTGTTTCCTCTCTGCTTGAGGAGCAATTGACGGCAGGCCTCGCACACGGGTTAATGTTATTGCATGCGTTCTCCGTGCGACGGAAATGGCCGGCTCATTTCACCTCTGCTTCAACTGCGTTCACCGCTCCCACTCGTGCACTTTTACCCAAGGGTAGAACATACGTTGCACAGGGCAATGTTATCGATTTGGACTTCATACGGAACATGATGGCTACGGCAAAAACCCGATGAGCATGTACTTATAAGCAGTGAAATAACCTGTAAGAGAAGGCACGTGGTTGCACAGCAGTCAATAGACCTCTACCAGCCTACGTCACTCACTCCCCGTGACGTCAGGTCACGTGACCTCTCGGCGCACGTGCAACCGCGGGTGGTTGGCAAAACATTCCCGCTGCCGGCTCAGCGTGGTACAGTCGCACGGTGTTTGGCGCACGTTTTTTTTTTTCTTTGGAACCTTTTTCTGAATCTTTCTGTTCCAAGATTATTTGTGGTATGTGTCAAAGAACATATAAATGTGTTGTGGACTGCGTGACGAAAAATTTGCCACGCTGCTGGCTGTTTAACTTGGAGAAGTGAACCCACGTGGTAGTTTGTGCGAGGAACAGCGGCATCGTCTTCGAAAATGTGCCGCGTTTACTGTGGCGTGTAGTGTGCGTTGAAAGGCAGCGACGATATCGGTTCACATTTGCGGACGTTGAAACTGACAATATTGTGTGTGGTGTGTGTTGTGTGAATAACGATGCATCTTAATAATAATATCTGGGGTTTAACGTCCCAAAACCACAACATGATTATGAGAGACGCCGTAGTGGACGGCTCCAGAAATTTTGACCACCCGGGCTTGCATCTTGTTGTGATGCATCTTGTTTGCGAAAACATCGGCACGCATTGCTTCTAACAGGGCAATTTTCAGTGACCGGTTGTCGACGGAACATCAGGATTGAACATTTTATTTGACGCGATGATCTGCGAGTGCGTACATCTCAGTGTTTGTGCTGCGTGCACAAAAAAAAAAAGAAAGTGCATTATGTCCGGACTGAAAGGTGAGACTACGCATGAGCTACCAGCGTGTTTTGGCATTGCGGAACATGCACGTATGGTTTACCGCGGCGAATATCCAGAACCATACGCGTATCGCCTTTTATTGGAGATATACGTCATAATGGAAGCAGTGGAGATTCTTGTTTGTCATATTCTAGTTAGCTTATTTTTACGGCTCGATATTTATGAAGTGACATTCCGAGTTTGTGTACCAAGTCTAAAGGAGAGGAGCAAGTATGGAAACACGTTGAAGGCATCAGATACAGCGACGAAACTGCGCAAGAGAATATTTATAATTAAATTATTGTGTTAAACATCTCTAAACTGCTCAGTGGATTATGAGGAACGCGGTAGGGGAAAACTTCGGTTTAATTTTCACGGGGATTTGTTAACCGAACGCAGGCTAATGCGTGTTTCCTTCGTTTTTTTTTCTTTGATTCATCTCTGATCAGAATTTTGCGCCGTGAGTGAGAATCTAATCCGTGACCTCGCGCACAGTAGCCGCCAATGCTGTACATCGTTTAAAACTGCAGTGCCGATTTTGCGACGGAAATTCATGCCATGCTAATCCATGCCATGCTAATATTTCTCCAAACACCAGTCGCCGTGAAAGTATACAACGTTCGCTTCCGAGGAGCATAAGATTTTTTTATGGCTGCCATAATAATAATATCTGGGGTTTAACGTCCCAAAACCACGATATGATTATGAGAGACGCCGTAGTGGAGGGCTCCGGAAATTTCGACCACCTGAGGTTCTTTAACGTGCACCTAAAGCTAAGTACACGAGCCTCAAACATTTTCTCCTCCATAGAAAATGCAGCCGCCGCGGCCGGGATTCGATCCCGCGACCTTCGGGTCAGCAGTCGAGCGCCATAACCACTAGACCACCACAGCGGGGCTATGGCTGCCATCCACGACGAGCAAATCATATGTTGAACTAACAGAATCGTTCATTACAGGCAGTAACTTTTCCTTTTAACAGCTGTGAGTTCAGAAAACAGCAATTTGCAAAAACTTCTATCGAAGTAAAGCAGACACACGCAGCACTGCTATGCAGAGAGATCCCGCCGGCGGAACTTTCTTGCCAACCAGCACCTGCCCCGAAGGCGGGACTTGGGGGCGGGACACTGCCAATGACGTCACACTGTTTGCAAACAGGGAGAGGTCTATTTGACTACATTCTTAGGGCATACGAGCCCGTTCTGAGTGCGAAACTTGACTGCTTGGTGAGGTCAGCTTATTTTCTTTTGGGATATCTGTCTAACTCATGCCGAATGTCAAATTTCTTGAATGGCAGAGGCTTTCGCGACATGTGGGTGTTCAACAGATCAAACTTCCAAGACAAGCAAAGCGTGTACAAGTGCATGAAATAAGCTGCAGAACACTGCAGGAGGCGAGATGGAAGCGGCCTGCGAAAAGCACCGCTGGCGTGGCATCTCCAGTGTGTTGTGGCCTTAAAAGGGTGCTTACGTTGATTTTCAAAGCTTACTTTACTCCGCCATACAAATCTTCTGCATAGAGAGACAGATCTGAGCATGCTTGAAGCTCAGAAAATGCTGATAAGATATTTTATTTTGACATTAAAGTCAATTTTGAAATAATGCACCTACTGACATCGACACTAGTGTGATGTCAGGCTACAGTATCAATTCTGGTTATCTCGCGCATCATTATGGCTAGTTGGAGACAAATTTATAAATTAAGAAAAGTTATACATTATAAATTATTTATAAGTTATAATTATATAATTTTTATAAAAATATAACATTTAAAGATTATCAATTACAAAATGAATTTTAAAAAGGCATACATTCCGTTATGCTTTTGTATTTGTCGATTGTTGTATATATGTCACTACACTGTGTCATTACCTTTGTTTTATAAGCCTTGCTTTGAAGCCACTGCCGAGCAGAAGGAGGCCACGGCTTTGTCTAACTTTTTCTGACAGCTTTTTCGGCAGCTCCAACTGTCGGTAAGGCAGAAATAAAGAATTTGAATTTGAAAATATCTTGTGGTGATAGAGCTCTTCAGCTTTTCTTTTTTCTGGTGGCGGGGGGGTGTCACTACACCTGTTTGCAAAGCTGAATTTGTTAAATAAGAAATACTATAAAGAAGAAATAAGAATTCTGTCATGAATGCAAGCCAGAAGTTGTGGTGTGACAAGCGCACCAGCTACCTTTGCTGGTCCTGCACATGAAAGTCGCATGTTATTTCTCATTCTTTGCAGCAGCAGCAGCAGGCACAGCAGCCTCAACATCAACCTCAACAATGCCAACTGCAGCCCCAACATCAGTAGCAACAACTGACCTACAAATGATGGTGCAAGAAGTTAATGACTCAAACACCACCAGTGCACCTGCTTCATCAAAAGTAGTGCAAGTGCCAGTAGCCACGGACAGTACAACAGGTGAGGGTACCTTTGTAACGTCTAAAAAATTGTCTGATGCTGTATTGTCGCAAAACTGTGTTGTTGGGGGATAAAGTTTCTAGCTTTAACTAAACACTTTGCAAAGCCTATTAACAGAGTTTGTGGCAGCTTATGCCTTGAAGAACCAGCAGTCTGTTCTGTTACCATGTCTTCAAGAACATTTGTCTAACTAGGTTATCACTCTCAGTTATGTGATGGTCTTATTCGATTTCAGGTAATCTATCGCATTGTGTGGTAGAACTGCAGTGCATGACACAGTACAATGGTATAAATGGAGATGGGCACCTACAACTAAAAATATAGTGGAAATTTGGGTGAGCTGGTGAACTAGCATAATAGAACACTGGAAACACGAAACACAAGTAGCAGGAAATGGAATTCACCTAGCTCCTTCCGTCTTGTCAGTTCGGTACTTACAGCTAAGGTGCGAGTGAAACAACTATGTTACATCAAAGCTAACAGTAATTAATGCACAGATATTTATGGTAGAAAACTATGGGAAATTGATCTTTTGAATCAAGGTTGCACTATAAAAAACTAACTGTAGCCAGATAAAATGCAGGGAAATGGAGCAGAATTTGATAACTTTAACCACACAACTGGTCCCAACAAAGTGAAGTTGTATGTATGTATTAGAATAGCCAAAAACTGGTGAATTTGAACTCTGAAAACATCTGAGTGGTTATTTTGCACAAAATTGCTTCCACCATTGTGTCTTTTTTGTGTTTTTTTAAGTCTTCATGCCAGATTCGGACACAGCACTTTGTTGTTCAACTAGTGTCAAAACTTGGGTGTTTGTACTGCAGCACAATATGCATTCCTTCACTTACATGGGTGCTTTAGAGACTAGTTTTTGAAAGTATCTTGTTGCACAGCACTTGCATTGTGAATTCTGTAGCAAACTGGTATTCAGTTTCAGCCTACGAAATTATGGCTGCTTTGTGAGCTCTTCAATCACAATACACTTGCATGCGGCAGCTATCACACCTGACATGAAAGGATGCATGGGACCTCTCCTGTTAGTGTTTTCTGCGAGCCTGAAAAAGCAATATTCAGTACATACTGATGCAGCCTTGTTCATTATTCTCACGGCAGCGCACAAAAGCACACAAAAGGTGAAAGTAGATGGGACACAGTGCCAACTAGCATCTTTTAGTTGTTAGTGAGTGCTGTGTTTCTTCTACTTTTGCCATCAGTGTGCTTTTGTGTGCTATTGCAAGAATAACGTCATACAAACTATCCATCATTCGTTCATGTTGAGCCTTGTTCAGCCTTTATATTTCTGAAATTTCAGCCCTAGAAGGGCATTCACTGTGTACAGTGCTCACAAATTAAACACGACATCAAAACTTTTAGTATAATGACTGATGTGAGCAATTGATCAAGATAACCAGGCCACGTCGCTACAAATCTGGCTGCCAAGGGCTCTGATGTAAGCATTAGAGTAGAAATCACGTTGATATCATCCAAACCGAAGACGACGGAATGAAAGTATGTTTATTACTTTGCCCTATGTTGCCGCATTTCATTCCATGAGTGCTGTACAGGGTCATCCACTCTTACTATGAACACGACGCAGTGGGCCGCACTCCACAGGGTGCCAGTGCACGACACGGCTGTGCATTGAAGCTAAGTGGCACAGGTGCACAGGCGTTGCGTGATCTCTTCTGAAACGCTGGAGTGCCATGCTTGCTTTGCTGTGAGGCACTCCTATCAGCATGCCAGTGGCGACTAAGCATGCCGCAACCGTGTTGCGGGAAAGTGTGCTTTGCTTACTGCAGCGTGTTGCACAGTATTCTGCTTAAAGGGGCACTGCAACACTTTTTCAGCATGGTCAGAAAACACTGCTGGTCAGTAGTCAAGGTTCCCGGGAAGATGTGAGCCAAACATTATAGCGCCGCACACTGCCTGGAATTTACATTTAATCCTCAAAGTCAGCTAGAAATCGCTCGCTCTTCTATCAACAGATGATGCCGTAAACCCAAATGACTGCGCCATAAACCCAAAGTCCACTGCCATTGGCTGATTTGGGCATCGTTGGCTGCACAGCTACCGCAGCCTCCGAGGGATGCCGCGACATTAAACACAAGGACTTCTTACCCTAATTCTCAGCCAGAACCAGGTTCTTTTTGTGTGTGGAACAACCCACGTCCATGCACTTCTTGCTTTTCCCATATGTAGAGAAATCACTTGGACATTTGGTCCCAACTTATAATTTCTATTGCACCGCAGCACAGCACACATTGCCAGCATTTCAGTGCTGGTTGCACATCTGCATGACACTGCTCAGCACAAAACACGCACAACCTGTTGTATTGATAAGCTGCAGAATTCTTGATACTTAATGGGTTTCTCCTCTAAGCATGAAATATGACATCCTCACAGCAACTCGTAGAATACCTGCATAAATCAAGAAATATACACAAAAGGATGATGATAATTATGGTGCTGGCTCGTACAGTTGTGATTTGCAAAGGAATTGAGCCGTTTGGATCCCCTTATTCTCATTGCTCATGGTAGCACTTGTCATGGAGCACTGGTCATGGAGCACTGGTCCGACTAGCCTGAAGACCTATAAGCCATAAATCTACTACAGCTTGGGATACACTGTAGTGCATACCACCATAACATACCCCATCCAACTCATCCGAGCTTCCACACTCCTCATTAGAGTGCATATGCACTCTGGCAATATCAGGCTCAGTGGCTCAGCTGCTTGTAATGTGATATTAGTCAGGTGGACACAAGTGTGGAATTTACTGAGCAAAAGGAATTTGCTATTTACCTTAAAATTCTGAGCAAGCACTGCCACCTGAGCGAGTGCCCCTCCAATTTCACTGCTAATTTGAAATTTCTACACAGTTCCATGAAAGCACCCTTCCCCCTCACGCCACCTCCTGTTGCACATGCTGAGTGCACACTCTGTCCATGCAGTACTGGCCTGCTTGAATCTAATCCAGTCCTGCTTAGCAGCCTTATCTCTAAGCACCTGTGCCTGAAATTTGTCGTCAAAATTTGATCTTTTTTTTTCCACATAATGATCCCACCCCGAACTTGGTGCACGACACCCATAACAATTTTGAGGTTCCCACAAGCAAAAGCATGGCCTTTGAGATCAGTATTTGCAATTCGAAGATGGTGCCTATGACATGTTTTAGATTATAGCACACGTAGCAAAGGTAGGGCCTCAGAGATCTCTGTCGGTTGCCCAGAGCTGTTGTGGGTTTATGATCGGAGGTGCTTCCATGCCATGCGTCCCGTGGTCTGATTGCATTGCCTGTGTGTTTCTTGTGTTTGTGAGTCGTCGTAATGCACTAGCCAGGAATCAGAGTGAGGAGACTTCTGAGAAAATCCATGTTCACTCCATTTTTTTCAGGTGGGAAAACTGAGATGCTACAATCTTGACTAAGAAGTGTTTGGATGTGAGCTCATTGGTACGGATTCATCTATTGAAACACAGCGCTAATTTATACACAGACAAGGAAACATCACATGACCATGGGCGCTGTGCTCAGCACTCGTTCTCGTGTTATGTTTGCTTGTTTGTGTTTAAATTAGCGCTGTGTTTTTATAGATGCAATCTTGAATTTTGGTGCCGTTCCGGGAAAGTGGCATCCCTCCACTTTGCCGGTAATTTCGACTTGCTGAAGGGGAGCCGCTTGGAATTTTACAGTAAGCATCTGGGATGCATCCAGCCAAGTCAGTTTGAGAGAAATTTGTTGATGTATCTGTAGCTTAGTATGAAAACATATAATGTGAAATAATTCCTATTCTTTTGCAGCAACAGAAGCTAACCCTCAAGCACAAACGGTGTTGCCAAATAGGCCATTTGCCTTCCATTATATAGCTCACAAGTTTGTTAATCTGGGCACATCAGGGAATGTTGAGAATTCCCTGCCACCACTGTCAGCAGCTGTGGCTTCGGCAGCAGGTGAGACTATTTTATTTGTACACTCTGCTAATTTTTGAAGCCACTGGACCCATAAGCAATAAAAATGCAGCTTTCCAGCAGCTGCTAAAAGGAACAAGCTTAGGTCTGATGCTGCTTTTAAATTCTGCTTTGTTAAAACTTGCGGGGACATAAAAACAAGTTAGGGCAGCAATTTCATTGTTCACGAGTGTGCAAAAGAATGAGAAGGACAATAGCAGATGCTTAAGAGCGTACGAATGGGCACTGTTCACAGTTATAGGCATTGATTTCTGGAGCACAAAGAGCAGGGCGTAACGTTTGCATCTTGTGCACAACATAGTTAAGCTTGCATGCACAGATGGGGAGACGTCGGGAGATGTCAGCAGCTGACATATTAAGCACTCAGTTTCATGTTTCCCTCGAAAAAGTGATAAAATTTCTAAAGATGCAGGACATAGCAGAAAGACTTTTTTCATGATTTGATTACCTATATGCAGTAACCCTGACAGTAGGCACAAGCTTTCAGTTCTCAGTAGCCATGTAACTAGGCTAATTAAATAAGTTAGTTAAAATAGCAAACTAATCAGAAAATTGAAATGCAACTTGTCTTCTAACGTCCACCATGTCTGATAATTCAGTTTTAACAACTGCATTCTTATGTCAAGTGCTCTATTTTTTGGAATTTTGGTAGTCTTAGGATAAACAATTGGTATTTTAGTTTCAGAATGTCACTGGGCACCATATCAAAACCATGACTACCAAGCTGATTGATCTGTAATAGTTACTGCCCTTGTTCAAGGCTTAGAACAAGCCAAGCCAAGCCACTAAGTCATAAAAGCTGCATTTGTGCGCTTTGTCGTGCAAGTTTTTCTGCGCACCTAATGCAAGTTCACTTATGTGTTAAGCTAGAACACAAACTTCTTATAGCAGTTTCACATGGCCCAAGTGTACCCTTGATATCAGCACCAGATGAGGGTGCTGAAGGAATTAGTGGACAATGACTGTGGTGAAGAAGTATCTGATCACTCATTAATCACAGCTCAGTCGATGTTCCCAGGAATGAAGTTATACTGCATTTATTGACATCTTCATTCGTATCGACAGCATGACAGTGGTCAAGATATGGGCTGCAATATTGTAGCAATACCTTCCATTCAATTTGGTGCCACTCTTATCCTCCATTCACGGCTTATTGATTGATCCCTTTGATAACATGGGTGGAGCCTTACTGACCATTGACGAAGTGTGAAAGGAAATAGTGCTGGTAAATACATCACTACAAAATTGTTGCCACGGGCTGTCTAGGCTATGGGTACATGCATGTGCGCAGCAAATGATTGATAAACTTGGGCTGGATTCCAGGACAATCACCTTTGTGTTCACAATATTTCATGTGTCTAGGACCAAACGGGGGATAGTGTTTTCATCAAAGTGATGAGATAAGGCAGCATCCTTGGCACCATGCCACTGATGCCTGCGCTCATAGACGTTGATGCATCTTGTGCTTCGTGCCAGTTTACGTGGTCCCTGAAAGTGATGATACAAGAATACGGTGCGTTTTTGTTTTGCACACTTGTACAATAAAGTTTTTTTTCCTGGAAGTTCTGGTATTTTATACATCTAATTATTTGGACTTCTTTGTGATCCAGCCCGAGTGTGAATTATCAGCAAATGACTCCATGGTGCTTGCCCTCTTGAAAGTGCATTGAGTCAAGTCAAGTTATATTTACAACGTGCACAAAGTATGATACTGGAAAGTCAGATTACGTTATGGTGACAGTATCTCGTGTGCATCCACCTATTGTTTTTATGGGGAGCTTGCAGGATGGACCAGTCTAATTTTGCAGTCTTGTTATGGAGTGATTTTGTAGCTAATCAACATCAAATTACAACGTGCACCGGGCTGCTGCCAAAGTTGTTAATTAGGAAGCGGGATGATCTGATAAATTGTATTTTCCATACCTTGCGATATCAGGATCAGTAGTCAACGACTATCAAAGCCAACAAACACCAGCCAGTTTACAAGTCTACTGCCACAAGTACAGACTTCGAAGAAGAAGCTGAGCCGGCACCAGTACCAGTGGTACAGGAAGCTGAGCAGGCACCAGCGGAAGTGGTACAAGAAGCTGAACCGACACCAGTGCCGCTGGTATTGGCGGCTGTTCCCGGTAAGGTCCGCACAGCCACAGGCAGGACAAATCTTTTACGCTATCTGTATAAAGGCTTCTTCTCTTGATATGCAACTATGCAGTTGTCTTATATGTTTGCTCGAACTAAGTAAGCCGCACAGGTAGAACAGATGAATGATTGAATCGCGTGACATGTCGCGCACTTTTTCAAGTTTGACATCTTTGCTGCAAGCATGGCCTTCTGGCATGGCGCTTTGTGTGTGCTTGTTTCTATGTTCTTACATTGTCTTCTTCGCGCAGTTTAATCATGTTTGCTGAACGGCCTTTTGATAGCTATGAGCGTAAACAAGCATTGCTCCTACAATCTTTGTGTGTGTGGTTCTAGAAGTACATGAAGGTGGCCAGTAATTCCTACCTAAATAAATGCTAATAAGGTGGCAATAGGGGCTAGTTGGTACATCTTCATGCCTAAATAAGCAGCTCTCCTCCAGTGTACTGTCAGAAGCTGAACCATATTTTATTTTTCAATTATGTTTTACACAAAAAACTTTAGCGTACATACTTCAAATACATTAGGAGGCCCCGAACTACTAAATTCATACTGACTGTGGGACCTCAAGTTAATAATGGATACATTACTCCCTTCAAAAGTAATTATTCTTTTATGTGTATTAGCTTTGAATCTGCAGTTGCTCTAATTTGTCCCATTAGCCTTTCCGCTCTTTTTCAAAGTGCATGGCAGATTTATTGCCCACTGAAAGGTGCAATGCACTTTCTTGTTCTTTGTTTTTTTTGCATTGTACTTTCGAAAACATCAATGCTTATTGTTTTATTTCAGGTGGTCTCTCTACAATAGGATCAAATGATAATTTCAGGCTTGTGTTGGACATCTATAAAATGAGTGCTGAGATAAAATCGAAGGTAAGACAGGTTCGGTATTCTCAGAGAGCGAGATGGTCAGTTTTAAATTATCAATGTTCATGTTCTTCTCTGTGACTTCAAGGTGTTTTGCTGCTGTTTTTGATGCTTGCTGAGCTCATTATTTTAGCAATAAGTTTTGTGGGTAAAACTGCAGCAATGACCAGCAACAAACTGGTTCATGGTTGTTTGCGATCAAATTTCGAGGATACTTAACATTGATGGTGTATTTTCAATTTGGGAATTGCAGAGCAAGCAGCCAATACAATCAGAAAAGCTTTTAGCTGCAATGTACAGGCTGCATCGGCACCTGTATTGAATGTTCCAATGCAGGTAATGTGTCATACATAATTAATGTGTTGTACGTAATTCTGAGCAAGCGCCCCCTCCCCTTCTGCTCCGCTCCCTAATGTACGCATCCAGGCAACACTGACATGCTTGAATTCAATGGAATCCTGCTTAGCAGCCCAATGACTAAACACCTGGGCCTGAAGTTTGTCATCAAAATTTGATTTTTTTTTTCTTTCCTGCATAATGATCGCACCCTGAACTTGGCACACGGCACCCATGATGATTTTCAGTTTCTCATGAGCACAAGCGTTGTCTTTGAGATCTGTATTTGCGATAGGAATCTGGTACCTATAACACACATAGTTACTTTTCAAAAGTAAGGCATTCAAGAGCTGTCTGTCATGCTTCCCACTGTCCGATCGTATTGCCTTTGTGTTTCTTGTGCGTGTGAGTCGTCATAATGCGCCGTGTCATGAAAGAGTGCTAGAACAGTTTTGAGGAAGTACATGTGCACTTCTTTTTTTTTTTCTGGCAGGAAAATTTTCCTATCGCCATCTTGAATTTTTGTGCTTTTCCGGGAATGTGCCCCTTCCCCTAAAGTTTGCCGGTAGTTTTGCAAAAGGGAGAGTTGCGCTAGTTGGTTTGGGTTCATTTTGAAACAGCGCAAAAGATGAAACACACAGAAGACTGAACAACATGAGCGCTCGTGTTGTTCAGTCTTCTTCTGTGTGTTTCGTCTTTCGCACTGTTTAAAAAGGAACGCTAATTTTGACTTGCTTGGAATTTTATAGTAATTTGGTTTGCATACATAAATGAACCAGTGGTATAGATTTAATGCAGTTAATACAGTAGACTCTCGTTAAACGGAAGCGGTACACATCAAATGCAAAGAATAAGTGGCCCACCTATGCACTTCAGAAGACGTGCCTCTTTTCCTGACCAGATCCTGCTGCAGTGCACCTTTTTTCAAAGTTCGTCACGTGAACTTCTGGTCTGACGTATAAGACAGCTGTCGCATTTCATGTGCGCATCGTTCCTTCATCGCATAATTCATGCGCGTCATTCCTGTGTGCATGCATTCGCACACAAACAAGTATACTATTTACATAATTTTGCTATAACTTCTGAGAGAGAGAGAAAAAGCTTTATTAGAAAATGAGTCAATGCACATCAGGAGAAAGTCTGCCTCCCCCGTCGCCCCTAGCCATCGGCCGGAATCCCTTGAGACACGGCGCTGAGTAATATCATTTAGTGCTGACTGCTTGTTTGCTTCTCCAGCAAACTTTCTTTAGCTTCTTTTCTTTAAAAGCAAGATATATAAGTCATTTTCCAGTTCATTAATTATTCGCGCTGTTTGGTACTGCATGGTTTGCTTTTCATAGTTATTGCTAATCCTAAATTCCTTCTAACAGGATAATACTGGCTAATTTTCTTTTATATATAAGTTTTATTTTTTTGTACACCTTTTTTAGTGGTCCAAGATAACATACAGTGGACTCTTAGTAAATGCAAATCTCCTAAACGAAATTGCTATTGCTGCCTAAATGGGACAACTGCCTCGAATGTGATTGTTTTTGCACTTGTATTCTGCACTTCTATTCATTTCTCAGTAAATGGTATTCCTGTTATACGGAACTTATTTTCCTAGTTCCTTCAAGTTACGTCTAACAAGACTCTACTGTACCATATTACATGCTTCCAACATCTGACTAAAAAAGAATGTTGATTTGGGTAAACAGTCAGTGTTCCCATAGTAGTTATCATAATGCATGGTATATTATGTCGTAGCGCAACCAACTTGTTATTAGCGGTGTGCAAATACTCGAAATTTTTTTATAATGAATCGAACAGTGCATATCCGAAATACGAAATATTTTTTTAAAATAATCAACACTGATGAGTTATACCTCCAAAGGTGTTAAATGTTGCTGAGCTTTTACAGGACTATAGATGCTATATTGATCACTGGATGAATGCACCTTTGCTCTAAACTGCAGTGTAGCTGAAGTGAAAGTGTCGTCAGTCTGCTATCATCATCATGACATTGGCGCCTCACATGCTCTCACTGTTTCTCACACGCTCTGAATGTCTAAGCATTTACATGACTAACAATTAGAAGCAAGTGTTGTGCTGTGTAAACTATTCATGCAGATGCAGTATCCAACACTAATGTTTACCTGCTTTTGGTGCTAAAGCCCACACTGTGATAACTGGTTTATCTGTTCCATTACATATTTAGCTGTATGTGCGGTTTTATGTTCAACACTGTTTAACTTTTATGCATTAACTTTATTAACTTTAAGACTGGTGAACAAAGTACCACCTTGAATACCGTAATTACAGCTGTAATTCAGCCTACAGTTACAAAATATCTTGAGGGTGTCAGATGCTGCTGTATACAAGCTTACCTCAGCTTGCATAATGTCTTTTCACTTAAAAGTTATCGTAATGTTGCTTTGCTAATGTTTGTGAATAGTATTCGTTTCAAAGGAAATGCCATATTCTAGGGCAGTTTTGAGAATTGGTTCCTTAATATTTGAAAACTATTCTAATAGCATTCGATTCATGCTCTATTCAGTGTCATCACTATTCGATTCATATTTGACCTGTTTCTAAAAGTCCCTATTCACACACCCCTACGTGCTATAATTTTTTTTTACTAATATTATGTCGACTTTTAAAAAATAAATTTTTTTTACATGAATATAATTGCGTTGCATAAAAGTAACACTTTCGCACAAACTAATTATAGATGTGTGTGATACATGTATGAGTAGTTGTTTAAAATGGAGCTTCAGCTTGTCTGCAGAGTGCTGAGTATTTGCAGATTCACCTAGTTTCTGGTGGCATAAGTGTAAGCGGGCCATTGGGGTGGCATCATGTGGGTGGCGCAGAGGTTGACCAGGTAAAATCAGCTATGATTGCAGTAACTGCGCTGGTGGTGTAAATTTTCAGCAGTGGTCTAATCGTGAGCCTGTTGCCTTTCCAAATGTTGTTTTTTGGTAAAGACATGCACCAACACGCACACAAACATTGGATGAAGTGTTACGGGATGTTGCTACCATCACTCGTAACGTACCCTCGCAAGCTCCAGAATATTGGATGCGATGACTCTAATGGTGTACCATACTGTCGGTGTTCAGATTAGTGACCTGGCTTTGATTCCTTGCCCCATGGGGTTTTTTGTTGCAGTTTCCACACGTAACCAATTCCCAGCTTGTTTTTCGAATGAAAAGAGCTATGCTCGAGTATCATCTGATGTTCCAAAGGCAACAGTGCCGTACCTTAGAAGAAAAAAACGGGGTATGTATTCTGGAGTCTCGCTATTTCCTGCCATGACCCCGTGCTGTTTCATCTCATCAATTGGCTCTGCCTTTCAGTTCATCAATGCCCAGCTGCCCATACCAGACGAAATTCATGTAAAGCTCAAGGAAGCTGCACTTGCTATTGATCAGCTGAATATTGCTCTTCGAGAGCTAGATGAAGTCGCAAAGGTAAGGGATGAAACCTCTGTTAACATTATTCCTAAAAAAGTAAACAACATACGCTCGACCTGCGTAGAACACGCAGCACACACAGCATATGCTGGAGGAGCAGCCTTAGAGCCCGCTGTAAACTTTTCTCAGGGCAGTGCAGTTGCGGGTGCAGTGCAGTTGCGGAGTACCACTGTACCCTAACTCATCGTCATTTTATGATCTAGGGAAGTGCCCACTGCACGTCTGTAAGGCAGTGTGTGTACGTGCATAGTTGAAGGCTTTGTTGATGCTATGGCTGAGGCCTTTGTAGCCAGTGGGCAGCTTTAAATGATCCACTCCTTACGCACTTCACACGGTGAGGCTCCTGAGGCAATTATAGTACTCTTCTGCCATGAAATACTACATCTGTTGATGTGACTTCTCGCCAGACATGACTCCTATATAAGATCTTTTTCGGAACAAGTTTCGAGCACTCTGGGGTAGAATACCCGAGTACCACGCAGAATGCCTGGGTTTGAGTCCAGCTTGAACCCAGTTTTTTTTTTTCCTGCATTGTTCACAATAGCTGTGATGGACATCAGCAGCGGTGGATGATATTGCCACTGAAATTGTTGTGAGATCATAACAGCCTTGCTGTAATGAAGCTTTAACTTGGGCTGGTTGGTATGATATTCTTAGGTTATTGCACTTTACTAAAGGCTCAAAAGACGATCGAAGTTGTTGAGGCAAGCTCGCACAGATGCTCACCTCGTTTCTTTTGTTTGTTTTTTGTGCCTTTAGATCAGTGCCTCAACATAAGAAATGTCCTCAAGTGATAAAGGCACTGTACTAAGATGTTGTTAGCTTGAATACCAGTGTGGATTTAGCACATTTTAACCCTTTCAGGCGCCACCTATGAATAACTCTCTGTAAATGCGTCAAACTCACACAACATTATTTCAAGGCACTCAATATTTTATTGCAAAAAAAATAATCTCATAGTACGTTGATTTATGTGTTTTATAGTAATTAATCTTACTTAAATTGTAATTTAATGTCCAGTTATACGAAGTCATTCAGGTTCTATTTATGCATAAGTAAAATCAAATTTTATGCTAGAAATACTGTGCAATTTGGTTTTCGATTATTATAATTTCTAACAAAGAAAAAGTATACTTTTGGTTTGGCTCGCAGAAAGCGGCACGTCGAAGGACTCGTCGAACATCGTAGTGCATTCAGCAAAGTGATCATTTGCAACGGTACAATGCAAAATGAAGTTAAATGAAGACACATTTATTGTGTACGGGGTTCAATTCATCCAAACTTCATGTATCTTGCTCTTTCTTAGCCCCTAGTAGACGCAACTAGCCAAAGCAAGTTGTGTACACAATTGTGTACAAAGTGCCTTGAAGGGTTAAGGGCAAACAGAAAGCTGTGCTCATCTTTGGACTCCTGCTAAGTGGATGTGATACACTCAAACCTCGATATAATGAACATAAATATAAGGAACTATCAGTTATAACGAAGTAAATGAAAAATAGTCTTGTCATAGATACAGTGTTGTGAATTCACGTTTATAACGAATTTTCGGATATAACGAAGTTATTTTCATGTCATATATGACTTTGTTATAATGAGGTTATATTTCACTACTCCTCAGTCTCACTTTCACAGCATGTGCCCTAAATTTAGTGACTAAATATCTATAATATCTTAGTTAATTTGGGAAATTGTTATTGAAAATTTGTTTTGTCATCGCATCAGTACTAGTACATGTTGCACAAAAATAAAGTACTTGGACAACTTGTGTAAGAGCATTGCTGGCTCAGGCTTCTCACCGGCACAGATATGTATGAGAAATATGTGTGCACTGAATAAGTGGAAGGCCTAATTTCTATTTTTGTGGAATTATATAGATAAGTCTAATAATTTATGCTTAAATGATCATGCAAAATTCTTACTAAATTTAATGTTATTGGAGCTTTCATTCCATACGATGGGGCCGCTAATTTCAAACAGTCTTTCACAGTAAGTATATCGGCATACCATAAGTAAGGTAATCCTGTTTGCTGTGGCACACCATGTGTTCCTTTTGGGTGCTATGAAGACGGCTTGATATAGCGCGATTAAACTGATTTGTATGATGAATTGTATGAATGACATGTAGCATCCAAATAGGTTTATTAGGTAAAATTTGTGAGAAACCTGAAATGGGCACCTCCTTGGGTGTGTGTATTTGGAGTGCTTAATTCATTCTAAGAGCTCGTTTCTGCAATCAGAGTAGTGGTTCTAAATAGTTAGGATACACTTTGCCCAAAGATTCAGTGCAGTGGCTTAAGTGACTACGAACAAATCCAAAGTATAGTACAGTAGACTCCTGTTAAACGAAAGCTGAAGGGACCAGGAAAATATGTTTTATTTAACAGGAGTTTCGTTTACTGAGAGATGAAAAGGGGTGCAGAATTCAAGCACAAAACCAATCATGTTAGAGGCAGTTGTTCCATTTAAGCAGCAATTTCATTTAAGAGAGTTTCGTTTATTGAGAGTCTACTGTACATGAAGAATGTTAAAGCTAAAGCAGTCTCGCATGCGAAATAATATGTGACAACAATAAGCCACATGTGAGCACAGGTTTCTGGGCTGGCTTTTCCAGTGCACATCCCAAACTACATGCTGCGAAGTTTGTAGGTGTGGGCATATGCTGTACACTGACCTCAAACGCTTAATTCTAAGTGGCCAGCATCTGCTACCATTGTTCAAGGATCAAACGGAGCATACTTTGATTGTGGAAGGAAACAAGGCTCGCAAACCACAAAGCAGTGGACACAAGAGAAGCCTGGTTCTATTGTGTTCACTCCTTACTTTCCTTAATGATGAATCTTTAACAAATACCTCAACTTTTTTTTGGTGATTGTACAGTACTTTGCTTTCTGTATATAAATTGATAACTGATTATTATTAAACCGCATTCAGATGCCCTCAAGTTCATTATTTATTTTGTCTTTTATTGTGCTGCGTGTGCTGCCCACTATGTAATTGTAGGTTCCTGAAGCAAAGAAGTGTGCCAGAAGTGAAAGCCACAGTTGTGGACCTATTAACAGTTCGTGCTGTAGATGTCCAGCTTGCCTGTGGATTGCGCTATGGACAGGACACATTGCACCTGCTTTTATGTGCATCTTGAATGCTGTTCTATATTTTAACGCAGAAAAACCCATTAGGATTCTACAGGTGTTTTCAAAGTAACTTCTCATATACCATAAAATCCAGAGCAAGCGCACTCCCCCTCCCTTTTTCGGGAGGTTCGAAATATGCGCCTGTGACCGAGCAAGGGCCTCTCCTCCCCTCCCACCATTTTAACTGTGTAATCCACTCTTTTTATTCACCCAAAGAAAGCGAATAAAAACAGTGAATGCATGTGTATTTAATAAAGCATTTCATTAGAATCACAGGTGTGCATTCATTATTCTGAGCGGCTCTTCCGCCACCATCTTGAATTTTGATCTGCGGCCACACAAGGCCACCCCCCCCCCCCAAATCTTGTCGCCTTATCTTTCACCGTAAGAAGTGTGAGGGGGGGTGGGCGCTTGCTGGGGATTTTACAGTAGTGTGGGTGCTTATAACAGTACGAATTAAGTTTTAAGAATCCAAATATAAGTTAAGTATGGAGTCCTTCTTTTTTAGGGATGTCAACAAATAGTGATTATGCTTTTAATGAAGTGTGATATCTTCTCTCGTTTTTAGCAAGTGGTTATAAGTTCTGGCAATTACAGAAGCTTCATTGCATGGCCCTGAAACAGTCACAGTTGGTAATGCTGTGGCTTGTGGTATTTTCTCAGTGAAGGCATTTGTGTATAGCTGTGTATGAGATAAGGGACTTACACTTTTTTCTTTTTGCTTTGCTTAAACAGCAGCTACAAAGGAATCAAAAGCTGAATAGGCTGGTGCAAGTTCTGCCCTTGTTGAGGCAGCGACTGAGACACATACTGCCTCGACAGCAACGTGCAAAGGATCGCTGTCCCGAGCAAGTCCAAGCAGTAAAAGTTCAGCCGCAGTCGAAGCTTAAAGAAACACGTCTTCAGGCAAAAGATTCTCAAGCACCTCAGCAGGATCAGCAAGAGTAACAACAACCAGCTAAATGAGGACATGTGTCGACAGAAGGCCATTCTCTGCTGCAGCAGCAGCACTGATACCCACGGGTGCTGGGTCTCACAAAAGACTTCCACGCAGTTATCTTTCCGCTGCGTCCAAATGAATGAGTCCTCGCCGCATTTGCTGGTCATCCACTGGCACTGCGTTGGAACCATTGCCTGGGAAAGAGACAGTGCTATTGTTGTTCGAGTTACCTGCAGTCCTACAGAACTAGTCCATGGGGCACAGTGTGCCACCGTTCATTCCTTTACAGCTCAGTGCTATGCCTGCAGAGCACTGTTTGTTTTAAGATTCCTGCAAGCGCCTTCGAATTGTGAGCAGGCACATTCAGGTGCAGTGTGCAACACACAGGTGTATCTGTGAAAGAACCAATTCAAGCTCCCTCATGCCAAAGGCTACATATGCAAAATGCATTCGCCATTCAGTCTGCTCTGGGTGGATTGGGCACTCCTGCAGCCACGGTAACGATCAACATTGTTGGTAGTTGCCAGAATTTTGTTAACCAAGACGTCAGCCTCACTTTCCTGTCATTAATGAGATGGCCCATTGTGGATTCCTCTGACCATGGCTGTTAGGACGGCAGGTGGCAAGGAATGTTCAATGTCTTATTGCTGTGCTGTGACTGAGGAACCCTGCACTGTTTCCTTCAGTTAATGCTAGTATATTTGTGAATTCCAGGACTGTGACTTCACAAGTATCCTACTGAAACAGCTGGCCTGTCTTTCAGTGCACGTTATCTCTCTTGCGTGCAGGTTGTGTCAGTGCAACTTTTCTAGATGTGATCATGCGGTCATCACTGCTGCCCGTCTAACTTAACGTGTATTATCTTTTTTGGCATTTTGTTGCTGGCAGTGACAAAGTTGTGCACTGCAGCAGTGTTCCATGTCCATCCACCTATAAGAATTCTTTTACATTCATGCTTTCAAAATGTGTGGTTGTCATGAGGGTATTGCGATCGCACATGTTTATTTTTTAGGGAAAATTTAAATAAAAAGTTTCTTTTCTTGGCTTAATAGTCACTGTTACTTTAAAGCAGCTAATGTTAATTTAAAAAAATGAACAACGTTATGCGTATAAGGGCTGGCAAGGAGATCTGTTTTGAAGAAAATGAACGGAGAAATGCACTCTAAATTAGTGTGTGTGTGTTATGTAAACTGACACGATGTGTGACTATTTACGAGTTTATTTACACTGATGTGCACAGCATTGACCAATATGGAGGACAGCCCACACGCTGGACAGGCCAGTCCTCTTTGTCGTCTCCTGTTGGCAGAATGTCTGACCTTTGATGTGTTAGCTACGTATTAATATATATACTCATTTCGAAGCGGCAGGAGTGCCAAGGGTATGGCGATATCCTTTTTAAGGGGTTCCGCGGGAACCGTCTCACTGACAAATCGCACTTGAACTAATGTGCCTCTGAAACCACTGTGTTCTTTTAACTTCAAAGGGCCTTTAATATGCCCACGTGACTGGGTGGGGTCCGGCTTGCCAACTCCGCCCCACTGTTCCCCACTCGGTTGACACCGACCCGGGCAAATAGGAAACCTGGAGTCCTTAGATTTTTTTCACTACGTTGTTGAAATGTGAAAAATCTAGGGACTTTAGGGAAACCTACACATTCTGGTCGTGTCGTCAGAGGTCTTGACGGCACCCGATAATGCCTACATTATTCTTCATTGGTGATCATTGGTGAAAATGAATTACAATATTGTGTGCTCTGAGGGGGCCAGAGACTTGGCGTGGGAAATTTTAGGAAAATTTAGTTAGCTATCACGCAAAAATGCCACATTCACGTGCCGAACATTCGGCGCTAAATACGAAAATGAAACTTTGACCATTCTTTTTTTTTCTTATAGTGTCCTATGTGTCAAAATTAACGGCAGTAGATTCCTGAAAGATTAATTTGCCAGTCTTAATTGATTTAGTGTTTCACATTTGTGTTAACGCACTGGAGTTTTAGCGCGAAATTCAAGAATGGAACTCGGACCTCTGTTCTCTCTTCCAAAATTAGCCTGTGATCGCTAAATTTACGGCGATTAAATTTTCAAACAATAATTCATCAATCTACTCTAGAAAAACGCTTAAGAACACTATAGTCAGATACAACTCAAGCCTGGAAAGGCCCGGCCAGATGACCGAAATGTGGCAGCTGGTTGCCTCTGTGACTAAAGAAATAGTACCCCCCCCCCCCCATAAAAATGCTGTTATGCTTCTAAAACGCTTATTTCTCGGTATAAATAATACTTTTTAGCTTGAAGACTTATTTAGTAGAGCTTGCGGGATGGGCATGAATCGGAACATGCATGATCATTTGAGAAAAAAGACCCCGCGCTGTCTAAGCTCCAAGACATATATATATATATATATATATATATATATATATATATACACACACCCACATACATACATACATACATACATACATACACACACACATGCGTATATAGAACGGTATATTTCGCCTTTGAGCTAATTCTTTAAAGGGACACTAAAGGCAAATAATTTATGTCAGAGTGAAAGCTCAATGTATGACAACGTCTAAAACGGCAATATCAACAGCAGTGCCCTACTTACCGGGAAGTTAAGCTATATGTATCACACGATGAGCGCCACGAGCGGCACATTTTGGAAATGATCCCGATGACGTGAGAGAGTTCGACTACAATTAATCACTCGTAATCAAACTAGCTGCAATAAAAAAAGAACCTTCCGGGCATCAAGAGACGTAATTAAATGCTGCTTGTTCGTTTCTGTTTGATTCATGGAAAAAAGAACGTCTTTGGCGTTGCCATGGGGAACGGCGCGCGTGGTTCAAAGGCTCCGTTTTCGCCGAACTGCGCTTCGCCCGGCACCCTGCTTCACTCAAGCGTTCGCATCTCAGTAGTGGTTTCGGTATCGCGTACTGCCGCGTTTGTTTTGCGCGCTCGTGAAAGTCGCTCTGACAGAAAGTTCGACAAAATGCCACATGCATGTGATGCTGCCGGATGCCCGAATGGCGCACGCCGCCGCGCAGTAAAGGCGGGCAACGTTGGGCACGGCAGCAGTAACGTGAGAAACACCGCTTTCAGGCGGGTGATTTGAAGTGCGCTAACGCGATGCGGACCACTAAAACGTGGTTTTATTTCAAAATGAGCACTTCCTTGGCACAAAAGTAGCACTACGAGGTTTCTGGACCGTTATTTCAACAATCAACGTCTACTTAAAGGGGTCATGAACCACTTTTCCAAGTAATGATCTAATGGCTTCAGTATCGGAGTGTACTGCCTCCCGAATCGATTGCCGCAAAAATTTCTCGAATCCGTCAAGAATCAGCGGAGTTACGGGGGTTTGGCGCACGCTCCCAGCGCTTTCTCTCTTTTCTCGTGCCGGCGAGCGCACTGGAAGCTAGACAGGGAGGGATGGCATGGGGGAAAGAAGTTACGCCAGCGCGCGTCATGAAACGCGATCGCTCTCCCGCTGTGATTCGCTTGCGCGAGTGCGGCTACCGTGTACTGAGGAGTGCGGCGCCGGCAAGTGGCGGCACCCCGCGGCAAGAAGCGCATCTGATCCGAACGCCGCTCTCGATTTACGTCGGCTATCGGCCAATAAGCATGCTATGTCTCTTGCGACGTACAGCGGACAGACGCCCCGCCCACCGACGAGAGTGAGAACCGGCCTCTGTTTGAAAAGAGGGTGCCTGGGGAAACGGCAAACTTCGCGCTCCGCTTGTGGCCATTACGCGGCGCGCACGACTGTAATATTTGGCAGAGCAGTTCATAGCCGTGTCAGCTTTCCGTAGGATGTGTTTTTTCAATCAGCCCAAGGGGTGCTTCATGACCCCTTTAATATTTGCCTTTAGTGTCCCTTTAAAGCGGCCCTGCAACACTTTTTGAACATGGTCAGAAAACGCTGCCGATCAGTTGTCAAGGCTCCTGTGAACACGGGAGCCAAATATTATAGCACTGGATGCGGCTATGAAGAAGTATCTGGGTCTTTTAACGGGCGGCCATAAAAGTCGATGACGTCACGGCGAGTTAGTGCGGTAAGCTCAAGGCGACGCCGCCGCCTTCTTTTCTTTCTTTTTTTTTTTGCTTACCAAGCCTCTTATGGAGTCAAGCCTGATGCTTTTGATATTGTCTAAGGGTCATTTACTAATACAGTCGAACTCGGGTAAATCGAATTATCCTTTATATCGAACTATTTTCGAGCACTGCAATACTTTAGCGTCATTGCATTGGGAAATCTACGGCTGCATAGAACAAAACTAGCTGGGACACTTCATACATCGGGCAGCTCGAAATGTCTCAAGAAGTCGGCTTTTTCTAGCGGAAGGGGGCTTTCCCGCATGCATTTGAGAGCGCGAGCGGTGTGGTTAGGGGAGGGCGCCGCGCGGATCGAGTAGAAACTACCGGTCGCTATCACGTGCTTTCTGTGACGGCTCGTCGTCGCGCCCGTTGGCCACCGTGGGCGGTCACCGTTCACTTCTCTGCGATTCTCCGCTCTCTTTGTTGATGCGACGGTTGCCGTGAAAAGGAAGAACCTGCTGGTCTCCGCAGAGATGGCGATAATGAACACAGTCGAACGCGGAAAGAATTCTGAAGGTGTGCTCCACCAAGTGTGCTTGTGATTCTGTCCATCCCTTTCTTTCTCTTTCCGCCCCCTATCCCTTTCCCCAATGCAGGGTAGCAAACCGAACGTGCGTATGGTTAACCTCCCTGCCTCTCCTTGCTCTCTCTCTCTCTCGCTGCGTACAGCATCTCGAGAAGCACGCTGAGCAGGATATTGAACGCAGTCGACGTTTACTTATGGCCAAGACGGACTAGAGGTTCGGCGCCCGACGTGTACGCACAGCTGCGTATGAAGATGATAAGACGCTGTTTACATCGATACTGTACTTTCTCGCCCATAACCCACCCCTGCATATAACTCGCACCCCCAACTACAAACCGCGAAAAATTCAAAACTAAAAAAAAAGAAAACGCGTATTGATGTGAAGTCGCCTTCGTTGCATTACCGTGAAGCAGTGCCGTGAAGCCAACTTACTCTAGGAAATTCACACCGATCCTACATTTGCTACAGACGAGGACATACCCAAGTCCAGGTTTTATTAACAGGGTATATCCGGAGAGGGAAATTCAAACCAATTGTAATAAGTGTAATGACATCATTACTCTTGACCACATGCTTTGGCAGTGCCCCGCGGTCTTCACAGACTATGACAAGAAACAAGAATGGTGGCAGCAAATGCTGCACAGTGCATCATCACCCGACCAGTTACGGGATGTCCAGAAGGCCCGCGATGTGGCTGAAGGGCTTGCCGGCTTGGCCTGACAGTACCGACGTGGGAGCGGCCCGCGTCAACCCAACGTTGACCTTCAGGACCCTATAAAGTTCTTCATGCCATATCATACCATACAGTAATTTCTTTAGGAGTTTTATATCGAATTACGCAATATATCAAACTAGCTCCCCTTTTTTACGCTTCACTTGCTACAGGCAACAACGACGGTCATGCGTTCATACCCATGGCAACAGTGAAATGTGGCAACGTGAAATGACAAGTGACCTCGATAAAAGATCAGGTTGCGCCATATCAGAGACGGCTTATCGCCGACAAGCACACGATCGAGAGAGCATCATTATTGGAAAACGGCGCATACAAACACGCATGGGACCGGCGCATCTTCGAGGGCCGCATTTCTTTTCGACGCCGTCACCGAAATGTGTGCGTTTAAAAACACATACATCGCGTCAGTGAATGCGTTGCGTATTGCCCACATACCTCGGTTCTGTTTCCTTTCGCTTTGCGCGCGAAGTCACCACAGGAGTAGAACTGCGAGCCAGGCCCGTAGCCAGGGGGCGGGGTCCCCCCCCCCCCGAAATTTTTGTGATACATGGTGTTTTACCGAAAATAAATAAGGAAAATAGGCTTTTTTCTCAAATAGTCAAGGCTTTCAGCAAGTGCCCCCCCCCCCCCCCCCCCGAAAAAAATTCCTGGCTACGGGCCTGCTGCGAGCAATATGGTCGTGTCACTTGAGCACAGGCCGAGAGACACGTTCAGTCTAAGGGGTATACATACGTCGCTTGTACTGCTGGGTGGGTCCGTGGGGCTATGCCTGGAATGCCTCGAAATGGTTTTTTTAAGTATACAGTTCTTCGGAGCTACCTGTCTTCCGCCGGCCGTGTGTGCCCCGATTTCCGTCGATTCACGGGGCTTCTTTTTCTCTGCAGCGTCGTTAAGGGCGGCGCAGGAAGCGGCGGTTGTTACTTGGGCGTAGCCGGCCACTTGTCGCGTCTCTCCGCGGAGTATGCGAGCGCCATGCACTGCTCGCGTTGCTCTCGCTCCGGAGTTGGGTGCACTGTCTGCGGATCTTATAAAGTCCGGGCATTTACTCCGGCGTCCATAAGAGACTCCACCCACAGTGCGACTCTTGGATTGAAGTCGCGTTCTTGTGCTGGGACGAAGCGTCGCGCAGTGGTGAAATGAACGCCATTAAAACAATACATTTTAAAACTGCTTATTCACTCTTTGCATTTCCCGCTTACGCCGCCGTTGTCCCCTGTACTGCGCAGAACAGGCGGCGTGCCATCGCGTCGTCTCCTGTTCCGTTCGCCTCATCATGCTCTGTGACCGCTGAAATGAATGCGTAATAGTTTCCTTGCTTACGTCGCAACTCGCCAACAATGCTGTTGTAGTCCTCAATCTCGAATGATATAGCGCGCAGGCGTCGCCGTATAGCTGGCAAAATCATCCAGTGCCGCTTTAACGATATCTTTGGTCGCTGCAAGTGCACGAGAGAGCACATCTGCAGCTCACTCGCTATCGCAATATTGCTATATTGAATTGAATTGAAAAACGTTTATTAAAAAAGAAAAGGGGTTTGAGAAGCAGGTGGGTGGGGCCCCTATATGATATTCGTATTATCGATATCTCTAGCCACCGTCCCGAGATTAAGGTATAGCGCATGTTTGACTTCTTTACAGTTTACGATAAAGTGTGGCTGAGGAACGTATAATCCCTTTAAGGCTTTTACTCTGGGCCCTTTATTCCCTCAATGTTGTTGAATATACCACTCCAGAATGCGTAAAGTGCGTGCTCGTTTCTTCATATACGTTCCCAGCGCACATTACACGTTCCGGTGAGAACTTTTCAACTACGCAAGTCTTCGCCTGAAATTCCTGAATTACAATTGACACAGTTCATACGCTGACTTGGCACCTATAATGCGGGCAGCGGCCTATATTCCTCTAAAATATTATAGGTATCACGGCGGCTCATAAATGATTGTTAGCCTTCTTTGTTTCTGTTCGCTTTTCTCTTTCTTTCCTGTCTTTCTTTTTCTCTTTTTCCGTTTTCTTATCTTATTTCTATTTATTTCACCCTCTCTTTTTATCTATTTCTTTCTCTTTCTGGTTTTTCTATTTTTCTTCCTATTTTTTCCTTTTATTTCTTTCTATTTCTCGCTTGCTTCTTTTTTTTTCTATTTGTATCCGTGGTTTTGCCTGCGTTACGCCAAGCGACGACAGCATACATACGACAGCCCAGGACCCCTAAAGTGCAGAGCACTTTAGGGCCCCAGTTGTACAAATTGTCAGCAAACGTTACCATGCATTTGAAAGAAAACATTTCCCTTATCTCATATACGGGCCATTTCTGAAGGAGATTTGGTACCAGGATCTCAACATGTCAGATCTCCAAAATGACTAAAACCTGGACTTCGATTCTGAAATATAGTTTTTGTTTTACGGTTACGTTTCAACACATGGTGACCACATGGGGTGCCTCACGAAAACAATGCCTTGGACCAGTAATGCCTGAGCGCACGAACATACTTATTAAGAAAATTTAAAAAAATAATAATAAAACAATATGAGGCGAAGACAGTCATGTGCGGGCCGCGTGCCGCATGCGGCCCGCATGTTTGAGACCCCTGGTTTATAGTACAATATACACTGCATGCCTCGTTGTATTGATATTTTATGTCAAAGTGCATGGCTTGAAAGTTTGATGATGTCTTTGGGTGGCGCGTATGGCAAATTTCGGTGCTTTTCTGCATACGTCATTTGTGAAACCTTTATGGTGAAGAAGTGGCATGTGCTTCTTAAAAGAGTCGAAGTAGGCGGTCTCGTATATGTTTAACCTGCGCGTATGTCTGTGTTTGCAAAACTTACACAGTCAATAGCTTTCATTCATTAAAAAAAAAGAAACATGAAGGAAGATCAAAGATAGCGTAAGATTTCAGAGTTGGTAGGCACGGCGCCGCATGGTCTGTAGTCTCATATAAGTTCAACTATGATTCACGCGATTCGCGTTGTAGGCGCTCACACATTAGCGTGATTGCCGGGATTGTCCAGAATGATTGCCCTTGCTTCTGTTACCGTATTGTCATTCCAGCGTTAGTGCCGGCTTTGAGTGGCGGACCAGGACTAATTTTTTCGTCAACATCGAAGTCTGAATTTTTACGTCGCCGTCGGCATATAGTCTACTGTGTTACCACTGCTTTTTACTGTGTCTATACTGCGTGTTTGCTGCGTTTTTTGTCCCTGTGTGCTTGCGCTGTTACATACCAATTAAGAAGTCCATCCGCATCGTGAGAATCCCACACTGACAGCTAGCGGGCGCCTTTTATTTCTTTTAGGAAGCCTTCAGGTATACTCGTCTGACTGCCACTTGAGCATGTGTGCATGAAGGCTTTCTAATGTGCGCAGCTTGCACCTCCGAAGTTGCGGATTTCCGCGTAACTCTCTCGTTTTACAACTTTTCCGAGTTGGACCGCGTCTCGCTATACGAGCGCCATCTGCGCGGGCATCTGTAGGCCGACGGTCGCGATCGCGCCATCGACTCCAGATAAATAAATTGAGTTAAGAATGCGTTTGTGTATAAGCGCTTTCGGGAAACCCAAAACTCATTCGTGGATGGCTGCGGTGCACCCAGATTTAGCAGGTCATTTGTCAAGCCACGGCCGGGAAAACAATACCGCATGACTCGTTCCCACGCACGTGGCCGACCCGATGGGAGCCGCAGATTTTTCGTTAACTGCCGGCGTGGTTCCTATGTATACGTCTCTGTCAAACTCTGAGATACGAGAATTCAATTAGGAGTCGTCAGGGAGGCGAAAACTTTGACTACCAGCAGTCGGTATCGAGTCGACATCTTCTGTCGATGTGGATATCTCGCGACGGGATCTCCCCATTCGGAACGTGGTCGCACCGCACCACGCGCCACTCTGCGGAGGGCTGCGGCGACTCGCAGGGTGTGGAGAATAGATGCGAGCTGTACTCTCAGGCTGCCAGATGTCGTTGTGTCGGGTAGATTACGTAGCGGAAGCGTTAAATTAGTCTAAATATTGGAAAGACGGGGGCGCGTGTGGGTATGCTAGATACAGTTATAAAATGTGTGTGTGGCTAAACGTGTTAAAACATCATTAGCGTTAGGCTGTTTGCCATCCGGATATTATTACCTTTAAAGATAGGGACAACATTCGATGAAGACGCACGTAAAAAATAGCGTTCTACAGCTTCTTACATCACGAAGTTATTTGACGCGATCGTAATATTGCTCAGCCCCTCGGGCATTTCTGCTTGTATACGATAACACGAGATAGCTGCTTCTGTAATGCGTGTATTAGCTTCACTGCGAGATATGAAGTTGAAGCCATTGTCAAAGGAACGGAAAGGCAATACAGGATGGCGGATGATCGGAAATAATGAGGTTAGGATCTTTGCGGTCGGAGCGTGGGTTCGGCTGCTACGGGGCAGGCATAAAAGTTGCTGGGAGAAGCATCGACTTAACAGGCTATGAAATTGGCTGGTGCTGGTGGGCGATGATGGTGCAGCTGCTGGGAAACTGATACTGATGCATCATTTTCTACGTTGTATCGTGTTTCGCTTAATCAAATCAAATCAAATTTTATTTTTATTCAGCTGATGTGCACAGGTCGCTGGTTTGTAAGGGAAAATCTATACCCAGTTTCCCACAAACGGCGAAGCGTTACCAGCTATAGCAACGTTCAGCAATGCCAAGCGTCTCGTAGCGCTTGCCAGTTGGCACAACAGCCAGTGAGACATTGCACCTCTATGGTCGGAGCAAGGAAAACAGATAATGCATAGACAAAGTTAACTGATATGATAACTTCTGATTTACTTGAAAAGTAAGATCAATATAAATGTAGATTCACTGTCTGTCTTACTCATATGGTTACAACAACAAAACACCGAGTCGTATGATCATCTCTTTCAGGTCTGGATCGTCATGTATGTCTAACCGCATTGCCACAAAGCTTTTCGCTAAATAACGCAAGCAAATTTGGCTCTGCGTCACGACATCACGATTATGTCGGTGATGCCGGGTCGGACATTTCGAGACTAACTTTACAGTGTTAAATTTTGGTTTATGCTCCCGGTCAACATTTTACGTCCGAGAATGAGAGATAAGTTCCAACTTGGAAAGTATGTGTCATTTAGTACACTTGGAATGTTAATAAGACCATCTAAACGGTGGCTAGCTGAGGACGAAGACTCGTGCCCCTGTAAAGGCTTTCTTTTATAAGCTGGACTCCGCGACCCTTGCACACCACATTGGCAGCCGCCACGTTGTTCTCTGCGCGTGTATGGCTGGTATACAAATTATGAAGGCGTCAGAGCTAGATAACAGGTTCATTAACCTTCTGCATACACACAGCTGCGGCTGAATAAAGCTCTAGCGTCGCATTTAAAACAGGTGCTCTTTGAGTGGCTTATTCCGAGTACTCCCTTCTTCGGGCGGAAGCGTGTAAACAAAGAAGTGTGTCTCAGCGCGAAGCCAAATAGCGGGTTCGGGGCCCACGGCATCGTGCCGTCAAAGGGAAGGCGGTCTCCTTGGCCAAATAAACTGGCGTCCGCATCGTCGTATGATGAAGGCGACACTTGTCATCCTGCGTTCCGGGGAACTGGGAGGGGGTCCCGCGGCGCGGCTGCGCGGATCGACTCGTCGTCGGAAAATGGAGGCCGCTTGCAGGTGGCCGAGTTTCCGGAACGCATGGAGTGTCGTTTGAAACTTATAAGGGGGTGATTCGGCCATAACTGCATGTGTGTTCGTTCGTTCACATACACAGAACGTGCTGTTAAGTTGGTTATAAGCATTCTGATCGCCATATATATATATATATATATATATATATATATATATATATGCGTGCATAATGCGTGCATAATGCGTGCATTAGCTTCACTGCGAGATATGAAGTTGAAGCCATTGTCAAAGGAACGGAAAGGCAATACAGGATGGCGGATGATCGGAAATAATGAGGTTAGGATCTTTGCGGTCGGAGCGTGGGTTCGGCTGCTACGGGGCAGGCATAAAAGTTGCTGGGAGAAGTTGGTTAAGTTGCTATATATATATATATATATATATATATATATATATATATATATATATATATATATATATATATATATATATATATATATATATATATATATATATATATATATATATATATATATATATCGGACTAGACATGGAGAAAGCATTCGACAACATCAGGCACAAATATATCCTTCAAACGATAGAGGAAATTGGACTTGGATCGAAAACGTGTAATTACATAAAATCTTTCTTAGGAGCCCGTACAACGAGGTTAAGGGTAGGAGACACCAACTCAGATGTGGTTCAACTCGGTGATCGTGGAACCCCTCAAGGCTCAGTGATCTCTCCCGTTCTCTTCAACCTGTGCATGATCGGCCTGTCCAGGAAACTGAGCAATATCAGCAACATTCACCACACCATCTATGCTGATGACCTTACTATATGGTGTACTGGCGGTAGTGAAGGACAGGTACAGGATGCACTTACAGAAGCGGTGCAGACAGTGGAGGAATACTTGAGGCCCGCTGGTCTCAGGTGCTCCCCACACAAATCGGAGTTGTTACTTTACAGAAAAGAGAAAGGGGGGAGACCTAAGGGCTGGAAGCCACTATCCGAAAGTGACATACATATATTGACCGAAAACGAGGTTAATATACCCAGAGTCGACACGATGAGGGTACTCGGCTTTTTTATAGATGCCAATGGCAGGAATCACATGGCACTCAAGAAAATTATCTTCAAGACAGAGAACGCATACCGGATGATCAGACGACTTGCAGGGAGACAAAAAGGCATGAAAGAGGACAATCTTATCAGGTTGATCCACTCTTTCGTGTTATGTCATATTTCATATGCGGCTTCCATGTATAACTGGACACAGACCCAATTAAAGAAGCTAGACGCGGCGATCAAGAAAGTCATCAAGAGTGCACCGGGTCTCCCAGTTCGCACCAGCACTCAACAATTGCTCAAGTTAGGGGTACACAACACGACTAGAGAAATTGCGGAGGCTCAAGAAAGGTCCCAAATAGCAAGACTCTCTACAACTTGCACGGGGAGATCGATCCTCAATAGAATCATGATCAACCCTGTCATCGACCAGGAGACATACACTAAGGTACCACAGGACTTTGCTGAGAGCATCATCGTAGCCCCGTTGCCAAGAAATATGCACCCCACCTTCAACGTCGCCAGACGGGTAGCCCGGGCTAAGGCTTTATTGAAGAAGTTGAATAAAGGAGGCAGGGGGGCTTGCTTTGTCGACTCAGCCACATATAAAGACCGAACTAAGTTCGCCGCGGTAGTAGTAGACCACCAGGGCAGGTGTACCAACTGCGCCACGGTTTACACTTCCAAACCGGAAATCGCTGAGCAGGTTGCCATCGCGTTGGCCCTGACGGATGATCGATACACCGAGATATACGGTGACTCAAAACCAGCCATCAGAGCCTTCAGCAGGGGCAAGATCGCACCACAAGCATTTCGAATTATTAATAGTAAACAGGCCATTGATACACATTACATATATTGGTTCCCAGCGCACCTTGGATCACTCGATGTCATTCCCATGAATCCAAATGAATCGGCCAACAGCGTTGCCCGCGAACTTACGGACCGGGCCGCTTCTACATATGGCTTTGATTCTGCTGGATTCGAAAATCAACAACGGGATACGCCCACGACATATAATGAAATTACTTGGGGAGGAGAGAGTTTCCACCCCCTCACAGTATACTAAACAGAGCACAAGCGGTCACACTTAGACAATTACAGACACAGTCTTATTACTCACCAGCACAGGCAAAAGCATGGTACGATATAAAAGATATGGATGCTGTTTGCAAGACATGCAAGAAAGAAGTATGCACGCTTGAGCATATGCTCTGGGAGTGCGGGTCGCTTGGCCCTGGCATTTCCCGGGAACGGTTTACAGGGATGATAAAGTCTCACGACCATATTCTCCATGTCCTGGCTGTCCAGTACGCCCATGACAGGGCTGGGAGGCTTGACCTCCCAGTCCCGACGTGGGATTAGCCAGGCAGGTGGCAAAACCCTGTACAGGACGTATAAATAAAGTTATTTTCATCCATCCATCCATCCATCCATCCATCCATCCATCCATCCATCCATCCATCCATCCATCCATCCATCCATCCATCCATCCATCCATCCATCCATCCATCCATCCAGACAATATTGCACCAAATTTCAGTTATTGGGCACGCAACACGAAAAGCCGAGTGTGCCAGTGCCTTAAAAAATCCTGGAGCCCTTCCCCTGTCGGGGAAATGCATGGGGGCAATCGAATCATGGCCGGACATAATGCTTTTCTTTCTTTCTTTCTTTCTTTCTTTCTTTCTTTCTTTCTTTCTTTCTTTCTTTTCTTTCTTCTTTCTTTTTCTTTCTTCTTTTCTTTTTTTTCTTTCTTTCTTTCTTTCTTCTTTCTTTCTTTCTTTCTTTCTTTCTTTCTTTCTTTCTTTCTTTCTTTCTTTCTCATTGCTCGAGGCTCCCTCCTAACGTAAGCGTTCAGTTTTGTTATAGGTAGCAGCCGTCCCCGGAGCGCTGTTTTCGGGTTGAATCGGCATGACGTCTTTCATGTCCTTTCCAGCGTTCGCCGGCCTCTAGAACGGCCCAACAAAAGGACCACCACGTGATCATGGAAACGCGGGTTAGGAATTCAATTTTCTCGAAGTCGGAATTATCCTGAAATGGGCAATTCCTGATATGGACCTTACGCGTTGTCCAGCTGATCGCTTTTAGTCCGCCAACATGAAATATTTCAATGAAGCGCCCATAGAAAGTGCGCTGCTTCCCAATGCACATCAGCAATACTTCGTCTGTACAACGCCTCCTCCATAGCTGTTCAGGATGAGAAAATCTTAGGAAAAAGCATTTCTCTAAACGGTACCGTGAGCAGGTCCCCCTCCATCCTGCGATGTTTCAACAAAGCTGTTCTAACTCGGCGTAAAATGTCTGTCGTGACTCGTGACCCAAAACTATCATCATCATGAACCGTTACGTGCTCTCTTCGTCCTCTTCTTCATCTTAGAATTCGCTCCCAGAACACGTACGCCTATTTCTCCGGCGTTGCCTGTAATAATTATGATCGGTGAGAGAACGAGTACAGAGAGAAAGAAAGAAAGAAAGAAAGAAAGAGAACGAAAAAAATTCTTGCCGAAAAAATTCTTCACGAGGCGAGTTTCGACACCGCGTACCCTCGACCTGAAGGGGAGCGTCCTAACCACTCGGTTACCATGCACGTAAGCAGAGCATCGCATAGCCTTGTGTAGTATAGTGTAGCAAGGGTGTGGGAAAGGGAAATGAATGTGAGGAGGAGAGATGTGATGGTGAGGAGGAGAGATAGTAAAACAGCACAGAAAGAATGAGAAAGAGAGAAATAAATGGAGAAAGAGACAGACAGAGAAGATCAACGGAAGAGAGAGAAATAAATAGAGAGAGATAGAGAGAAAGAAATGGATGAAAGAGGAAGAAAGATAGAAAGAGCAAGCATGCAAGAGAAAGAAATAGAGACAGAGAGAGAGAAATAAATAGAAATAAACAGAGAAAGAAAGACACAGAAAAAAAAACAGAGAGAAGAAGAAAGAAATAGAGGGAAAAAGAATGAAAATTTGCAAAACTTAGTGAAACCGCAAAAGCCAGGACTACATAGGTGCCCATCAGACCGGCTGTCTATTAGCATTGCGCCTTTAGTGCAAGCTAGGCTGTGCCTGTACACGAGGAAGAAGAATTGGTCGAAGCATTTAATAGCGACGAAGATCTTACAGAACAATTCCCGGCGCTGCGTTGGTGGCGCGATGAAGACGACGAACGGGATGAAGATTACTACTACTAGATTCACCAGGCTTGTGTGAATGAAACTGGTCTGCCTGTGACTCTGTCTCGGTGATCTACTTACAACATTGGGAAACCTATTTACAACTACCAAACCTAGTTACAACATAGCAAAACCTCCTTACAGCATATCAAAAGCTAGCAACAACCAGTTGCAGCATAGCAGCAACCGGCATTAGCCTAAACGCCTAAGCACTTGAAGGTCGACAGCTTCGCTTTGCCAAGCTTTTCGTGACTTAGTGCCAACTTCCCGCATTCTTTTTTAGGTAAGCTCGCATGCTTCGATCATCAATCCGTTTTTTAAACTTTTTCGACGAGTCCGGCACATTGAACATCATTTGCACTTTGCATTCGTAGCCCATCATCTTCAAGAAGATGCCGCTACACTGTATGTTCATGTACTACCCTCCAGACCCTTGCACGCAAAGTTCCTTGTGAGGTAGTGCAGTGTATCATTTCAAATTTTTTAGCGCATGTTATACATGTTCATGTTTTAATCCAGCTCACACACTTCTTCCCCTAATTATCTTAATAGAATTATTTTACGCAGCTTTAGTGCGCTTGATTTTAGGCCCTTATACATGCTTGTACAGAGGCATCATCATTGATCACATACCACATCATGAACTGGCGCTCCTTGGCCATCAGTGGCCCTCTGTTATTGTTCTTTCGAACTGGTCTGTACAGCGATGCGTCTAGGCCACGAGTGCAAATATGCTGTCAGACGCGCATCTTTGTGTTCCTGGTTTTAGGACGAATCCTTGAATGTCACAGTCGATTTCTGTGAAGATAACGTCGACAACTTTCAGCCAAAATTAACACTTTCCTCGGAAATATGCAGCCTTTATTTTGTATTTAGCCAAGCCTTTAAAATATTTGAGCAAAGCCATTAAATCTTCCATGTCTGATTTCAATGGAGATAGCCACTTTTGTATTTAATTCGTGGAGTGATTTCCTGACGATCACTGTGGACTCGAATCCGGAGCCGAGTCATAAACAGCCTCGTTGAAGAAAGGCGAGAAGCAAGACCTTTAGATATCTTTAAAATTGATCTATTTTCTAGCAGTAGTTTTGTATCTAGTCATTGCGCAAGCATGCGCAATGACAAGGTACAAAACTGTACTGCTGGGGTGCTATGCAGGATGGCCCGAGTTTCTCGGGCACACGAGTTTGCTCCGAGCTCGCATTACGGTGGTCATGACAGGAAGACAGTGCGGAGCACGCGATAGCAGCGTTGATAAAAACGGCTACAAGAACGAGCATGGCGTCACAAACGCATGTGCGGCACATCCCACATTGCGGCGGTTTCCAAAGGAACGCCGCGTGCGAACGCGTCAGCCCCGCCACTCAGTCAACATTTTGACAATGCAGCGACGTCAGCGTGATTGTCGCGCTATCTTTTCGCCAACTGATCATCGCGCCTCCCACGGGCGTGTTCGTGGGCGTTTGTCCTCTTTCGGAAAATTCCTTCGTTCCACCTGCAGCATGGAAATTTCCACTCTCGAAGGCAACAGGGCGCACACGCAGCACTCTGGTGCAGCTCGTTTCGCTTTTCTGGAATAATACAGATAAATAAATGGACAGGTTACTGCTATACTTCTATTACACGTCTGAAGATTTTTTTCTGTAGTAAGGAATCGGTAGAAACAATGTCTCCACAAACAAGTAAATAGTAACATTTCTCGCCTCATATCCCACCAGAGGCGCTTGCTTCATGGCTGTGAGTGGTACGTCGTTAGCGCGGTGAAACTGAATGCGAGACATCGTAGCCACGTGATGATATAACCTTTAGTTCTACGTGCGTGTGTGTTTAGTCTGTGCGATTAAGCTCATAGATGAATCGTGCCGCCCGCTGGCGTTGCGGCGTGAGCACTGCTCCTCGGCAAGAGCACACGCGGTGGGCGGATCCGATCTTCGCCGCGGGCGTCTGTCAATCAAATTGATTGACCCGCGAACTCGGGCACAAACTCGTTGATTCTGAAAAGGCCCCAGTTCAACTCGTAACTGTCATAGTGTCGGTGCGCCTGTCAAGTGTTTCATGCGGTGGACGCTACTCAGCAGCTTCTTTGCATATAAAATAGTTTGGTCAGCTTGCACTACTTGTGCAAGGCTGGGGCCATCGGAGGAGCTTGTGGTCACCTAGCTTCTTCCAGCTTTTTATGTGGCTCGTCTACTCAGTATGCTTGGTCTGCTTCGGAGAAAGCACCGTGTGAGTTCGATCTCAATATTGGTGCTGTTGATTAGCTAGGCCTTAATTAACATGGCAGTGAATATTTGTCTTAATTGGTATTGTTTAATTAACACGATATTAATTATTACCGAGGTCCTAATTAGCGCGAATGTACTTAACATAATACTAATTAGTGCGATACTAATGACCGCGTACTTGATGATGAAGTTCCTAATTAGCTTGGTTTAAATTAGCGTGCTATTAATTAGTATCATGTTAATTAGCATGATCCTAATTAGCTCAGTCTTAACTAGCATGATATTGAATAGTCCTGTCTTAATTGTGAATGTTTTAATTCCCACTACATTAATTACTCAGGTTTAATTCGCAAGGTCCTGAATAGTACAGAGGTAATTAGCATAATCCTAATTATCACTATCATAATTAACACGATCTCGGTGAGTAAGGCCCTTAATATCTTGATTTTAATTACATCCTCCTAATTAGCGTCGTGTTATTTAGCATGATCTTAATTAGTTTGTTCTTAGCTTTGCACGGCTTCATTAGCATGGTCTTAGTAAGGCGTGGCTTAATTAGCTCGGCCTTAGCATGATTTGGCCGAATCAACTTCGTCATAGCATGTCCTGACTTAGCTAGGTATACCGCCCAGCCAATTAGCTAATCAGCCGGGCGCACGTGCTCGGGGAGCGAGCAGACGATGAAGAAGCGGACGAAGAGGGCGCGCGCCGGTCGAGCAACGCGCTAGAATGTACAGACAATGGTGATTATACACGTGGCCTCGGCGATTAGCTCTAGCCGCGGTGTTGTAAGGCGCTCGGTCGGAACTAATCTCAGAGGCCACGGTGCTGATTATTCTAAAGGATACTTGCTGCAGACATTAAACGCTTAAACATGCAATCAAACGGCCCGCGCACACATAAAACATATAGTTAGTAGAACTTTCTGCAACTTTTCTTGCATGGGTGCACTTCTACACTCAGTGGAACGACAGACAAATGAAAGAAGGTGCCTCTAGTTTGAAGATACCAACCAACCTTCTCGACCGCCCTTGACGTGACGCCGCGTTCCATCATAACCAATTGAACGGAGCGCGCGCTAAGGGATGCATTTCACCTTCTCGTACTATTAGCTCGTTCAAAAGGGGGTGTCGCCAGAGCTCGGAAAGATCCCGAGTTTCGCCAAACTCGGGCCATCCTGCATAGCACCCCTGATGTCGTTTTGTACATGTATTGCAGAAATAGGATACCGCGTTTTATCTACGGCTGCTACCACCCAACCTCGCATGCGCACAGTACGCAATCGTCGCACAAGCAAGCCTAATACTGCACGAACGGAATATATATTCGTGCTAGCGAGCCCCGGAACCAGGAGAAAGTATTCTCGTTTACTTATTACACATGATTAATAATAATAATAATAATAATAATAATAATAATAATAATAATAATAATAATAATAATAATAATAATAATAATAATAATAATAATAATAATAATTGCTGGGATTTTTGCGTGCCAAAACCACGATATGATGCACGATGCACATGATTCAAAGGCAACAGCATTGCTCTGCGTATGGCATCCACATCGAATAAACATGACTCGCAGTAATGTGCTATTTGGTATAAGTTCCTCAGGGCAAATATCTCGACAGACTGGATGACGTAGGGAAGGAAGCACAGTTCCACTTCAGTTCGAACAAGCGCAAAAACAACAAAGTGAAGGTTAGACGAAGCGTTTGTTGTGTCTATCTAACCTTCGTCTCTGTTGCTTGCCGTGCTTCAATCTAAAATAGAACCGTACCAACTAGCCCTGTTGTAGACCTTGGTAAAGGATGTACATGACTCCCTGCTCATATCGGAGAGCGATGGAGCGCGCACCTTGCCGCCTCAAATGAAGCGCGCGGCTGGGAGGCCAAAGCTGCTGCGAACGTTTTCCGGGGTGCGGACCGAAGGCTCTCAATCTCCCGGCAGAGCCTGTCTTCTCTCGGCGATGATTCGACCTGACACGTACAACGGTCGGCGTCCTAGACCGCGCTTGTGCCGGAGTGCTGTGGGATGCTGCAGAGGGAAGGGGGGGGGGGGGGGCTACACACCACCACGGGAGCACGCACCGCGGTTTTCGGCCGCCACTAACTGTACTCCCAGCCACCCGCGCTCCCTCCTGCGTCTGCCCTCGCATCCCCCGTCTTTCCCTGATCTCCCCGCCGCCGCGCAGACGTGCATCAAGCGGGAGTTTTACCTCTCGCGGAGTTCCTCAGGAAACACAACTCAAAGGACGGCAGCTGACCGCATCGACGGTAAACTCGCGAAGAGACCCTGCAGTTCGTTGTGTGGGTGCGGCTTTTGCCAACGCGGTGCCAGTGCTGTGCGAGCATCCGAGTGTCCGTATCCGAATCCCATTTTCACCTTAAACGAACGATTTAGAGAAAGAGAGAGAGAAAGAAAGAGGGAGGAGTGTAAACCTTTTATGTGCGAGGAAGTCTGAAGGAAGCTTTCTAACGAGAGCGGGTGAGCGCCGGGAAAAAGCTTCACGCCATAGTTTCAGACGTGAAAGAAAAACGACGGGATGCCCGGCATAAGAAAAACGGTTATCGCCGTCCACAGTCTGCGGTGTTGGCCGACTAATGAACGGTCTCACTGATCGCATTTCCTTTCGTTGTCGTTGTTTCTTTTTTCTTGCTTTTTTTTTTAATAGTGCAACCGTTAGTTGCAGCTGCTCTCGTCAAAGCTGCCTCTTCTGTGTCGACACTGCCTTGGTGCGATGCGCAGACTGACAAGCAGCAGTATCTATAGTTAAATCTATCGGTGAATACGTGTGTAGGATAAACACTGCAGCATACGGCACTAGAACATTTATCAGACTGCTACAAACTAGCACTAGCCCTGCGGCAGTGCACGCAATGTACCCTGAACGGTTCCCAAGCCCGGACTGCCCCCTGTGTGTGGTGGTTATGCGGACTTCGAGCATGTCCTGTGGGGCTGCACCTCTGCCGGTCCCTCTTTCACCCAAGAGGAAACGAAGAGACTCATTAAGGCCCAGGACCAGACCTCTCAAATCCTGGCCGTCCAGAGGGCCCGCGCGAGGGCCGTCAGGTTTAACCTAATGGTTCCTGAGTGGGCCTAGCCAGGTGACGTTGAGTTTACTCGCGTCTATTGTGGACCTAATAAAGTTTTTTCACTCACTCACTCACTCACTCACTCACTCACTCACTCACTCACTCACTCACTCACTCACTCACTCACTCACTCACTCACTCACTCACTCACTCACTCACTCACTCACTCACTCACTCACTCACTCACTCACTCACTCACTCACTCACTCACTCACTCACTCACTCACTCACTCACTCATTTAATGAAGGCGAAAACACAGTCAAAGAAACTTATAGTGATACTGGTTTTTAACAATATATTGGTTATAACAATGAGAAGCTGCTGCACCGTTAACTTTTGTATGTTTTCTGTGGTGAAATAACTACTATATATGTATACAATTCCCCCATGCCTCATTATTGGTTGTAACATTGAAGTATAGATAGCGGCAGTACGCGTCCAAAGGTAATGGAATGTGAAATCCTTGAAAAGAAAGAGAAGAAGAAAAAACAAGGAATTCGAACCGTGATGGAAAAGCAAAAACACAGGACTAGCGTTGTCGTTAGTTGTCTGTGTTCTTCATATTGCGCTGTTTTTAACTATGGACGCATACCAACTGGCTCGCATTCAGACGCAATTAAAATACGGAGCAGCATGCTCTAGGGGAGGCTCGAGATGCGTGAAGGGCTGCTACAATATTTAATTTTGCATCTTAACTTGGACAACATGTACGCGTGCGTCATAAGGCAGCGCACACACGTGCAACACACGCGAGGAAAGACGATACATATGTGCACTTGTATGTACATATACGACTGGTGATGAAACGAAAAAGGATTTGCGTAGTTCTGAGGAAAATCTCGAGTAGAGGAGTGCGTACTCTCATCAGTACACCAACAGGACGCCGTCAGCTGATGGGGCGTGAGTTTTGCTTCCCAGGAAACGGAAAGATCATGCGCTAACGACAGGCGAGAGGACCACAAACACGTGCCTTTGTATCTCTAATATCTCCTCCGTTGTTAGCGCTGCTTCCCATTCTTCGAGCCTGCTCTCGAGACCTCCGAGTATGAACACGGACGCTCTGTACGTGTCCGTACAGCACTCAGCCCATTAGCTTTTAGAAACAAGTGCTCATCAAGTTGCACGCGCTGGAGGCGGCACATTGGAACCACGTTGAGTCTGCCCGACGACCCGTGCCGTGTGAGGCCACGCGGCCCGACACACGATGCCGGGGACACGCGCGGAAGTGCATGTCGCGACACTGCGACCCCCTTGGTGCCCCCCCTCCTCCCGCCCCCTCCTTCCCTCTCATGTTGTGTAACCGAAACCCACGCAACAAGCACCGGCCCAGTGGTATAGAATCGACGTGTGAGTGGTGGGGCGTATATACATTGCAGCGGTTAAATAGGATCATGAAGAAAAGCCGGCGGCAGGTTTCGTAATGCGCTGTTATATATCGTTTCCCGGTGGCGGCGCAGGATATCTGCGCTTATTGCACCCATCGGAGCAGTCGCCGATTTAGCACATCGAAAGGCGCCTAATCCCGTTCGAGTCGTATGTTCGGTGAAAAATTGTCGGGGATAAACGAAGCACAACCTTTCGAATAACATCTTGCATGTTAACAAGATGTTATGCGTCTGAACGTGTTACAATATGAACGTGTCTCTCACAGCAGCGTTTGCGCGACCATAACCATATTCAACGAGCAGGTAAAGCTGTTCTAAATGACCAAAAAGTATGCTGCTTGCACCTTATATGCAATCGCGAATACGCCGTATGTTGCATGCTTGTATAAAAAGAAGTTACCCGAAGGTCGCGGGATCGAATCCCGGCCGTGGCGGCCGCATTTTCGATAGATGTGGAAATGCTTGAGGCCCGTGTACTTAGACTTGGGTGCACGTTAAAGAAACCCAGGTGGTCGAAATTTCCGGAGCCCTCCACTACGGCGTCCCTCATAATCATGCCGTGGTTTTGGGACGTTAAACCCCTATAATAATTATTATTGTATAAAAACGTCGTCTCTATGCGGTCAGCTCATCTGCAGGATTTGCTGATTTGGCCACGACGGTCAGGAACCACCAAATAGTCGTGCTTTATATTTCTTGGAACAACTGCACACACTACTCACCCGTAGTAAAATGTTCACAGAGTATGACTGCCACTCCAGTGGAAAGAATATCAAAATCCTGCACGCGCCACGCGCCGCTGTGGCTTGTGGGCGTGGACAATAGGACCCTTTGAGCGTCCCTTTTCTGTATAGGAACCAACGTCACCCGCGGCGGCATCGGAAACATAATACTCGAGCGCTGTCGCGTGCTGATTTATGTCATCCATCCCCCTAGTCACGACTAATCCTCGCGATAGCCCGGGAAAGAGAAGCAACCAAAAAGAGCGAAAGAAGTGGAGGCAAACGAAGCATGAAACAGTGGGCGGAACTGCGGAAAGCGCAAGGGCGCGATAATCGGACCTCGGTATAGGAGCCGGTCGTTGTTGCCCGATTCCATACACACACTGCCCGCTGGGAACTCGCCGTTTGAGTAATAACCTCTGCTCTGGCTGTGCCATGCGCGGATCCGTGCCCGCGGAGGTTTCGGCGCATTAGCGACGCGTTCTGGAATGTTGCAGATGTGATGGAGTCGCGAGGAGGACCCCTCTTATTTCCTTTACCCGATTACGAATAGTAAAGGAAGGGAAAGAGATGGATCACTTCACCACCAGGCTCTCTTACTTTCCAGATACTATGGGTGTAGTGATGTTAGGGCGGCAACATTGCGGCGAAGTGAAATTAACCACGTTTTTACCGTGCAGATGAGAGCGTTAAACGTCGCCGTTTCACTAGCGCACTTCACTTCTTGATTGGAAGTCTGCCTCATACTCAGTCAGACATGTGTCGTCATTGCTTGAAGTGGAGGGTGATGACCATGGATGTGGATAATGGCGGCCGATGACCCTAGATGTTACGTCCTAAGAACTCTTTACTTGCCACCTCTATGCCTCAGAAAGCCGCGGACCGAAGGCAGGCCGTTGTGAGAAATACGTCATCATCGCTTCATTTTCATTTTTGTAGCCATCGCGAAGGAGACAGAATAACTGCAAATTGCACTTTCAAAAAGGATACCCCCCCCCCCCTCTCAATCTTCCGTCTACTTTGCCGCTGAGCCCGTCTCATCAGCCGCTGGGGCCATCGACATTGCCGTTTGAAGCAAAAGAAGTCATCGCCAACAAGGCTGCACCAGGCGCAAGCGCCAGTTTGCGGTCTAATTATAGGGGCTCCATTGTTTCCTGGCCTCTAAGACTCCAAGCGGACCTCCGTCTTTCCGACTATGCACGCACGCGTCCTCACTCACGCGCGCACACATGCATAAACGAGCAAATATATATACCGCATTAACGGGGCAAAAAGTTTACGCTTCCGCCGGGCATTGCCGCATAACGCTGCAGCGTCCCGGCTTCTATTTCGGAACTGCATTCCGGTACCGATCAAACAACTTCCTTCGCGGCTGATTAGCTTGTCAGCGACGAGCTGATTCGTAAACCAACAAAGCGTCTCGCTCGCGGAGTCCGCCATCTTGGTGGGAGGCGCTCCACCCCCGGCGGGACCCGTGGGCTCCGTTTACGTTCTTCACTCATCGCAGCACGCCGCCGACGCCGAGTGCCTCGCAAGCAGCGTCCGCACGAACCTGCGGCCCGAGCCCGCATCTTCTGTTGTTCTTATGACTTTAGCCCTGTACTGTTCTTGGGGCTGCGGCGCCGCGCTGTTCCCGGCTGCCTTCGGGGTTTATGCATATCCACTGTAAAGTTGCACGCACAAAAAAAGACAATTTCGAGACCACCGCGTCATGGAGCGACGTCGTGCGCGCTTCGTTTGTTTGCGTCCTGCAGTCCGAGACGTAAACCCGGGCCTGGCTGTTTTTGCGTCAAAGGAAGGAAGAAGACGAACGAGAAGATGAAAATGGCTTCGAAGCAGCGAGCTCTCTTCGTGGACTTGCGGGCAAATGGACGGACGATCGCTGTCGATTCTTTCTCTCGGCGCTTCCTTCTCGTCTTGCACGTGCTTTTCTCTTTCCCGCCGTTATGCGATGTAACCCGGAAGAAATAAAGTTGACGTAAACATTATCCACATAAACAACGTATCATTGCGTATGTCGCTTCCTTCTTCATTCACGTGTATCGTTATGTGTCGAGCTTTCAACACTCGGGACATCTGGACCACCAGATATATAGTTGACAGTGGCGTGCTTATACACGGCGCCTACCTAACCCGATAAGTGTTTTATCCTGTGTTTTCTTTCTATCTTCTGCTATCTCGTTTACTTTGTCTGTATGGCTTCTCTTCCTGACTTTAGAAATTGCTATAGGCGTGTACGTCGCGTATCTTACCCGCCTTTCCGTAAATATTATTATTATAAGGTTACGTTGCCATACCAGAGACTTCTGTCTTTATTAGTTATGTTGTCCGCTAATATGAATGGACGATATATCTTGACCCTGCGTCGGGCAGCCCAAACCGTTTTGCTCGAAGTTCGTGCTTGTGTAGAGGGCGGTCGGCCTTACTGATGCCAATCTGCGCAAGCGTCGCCATTTCGTTTGCTTAATGAGTGTCATTAGTGAGCTGCCTCGCGCGGGATGTGAAAGCTCTGACGACGTTCACTGCGTGTTTATAATGTCGACGACTGCATGAGGTCAAAGACCGAGGAAATATATACAAGTATGTTTTATGCTTATACTTTGTACCAGGCTTCCGAGCGCAGCTTGCTTCTCAAACACGCGTGGCGGACGACTGAGCTCCGCGGATGGGGAGAAAGGCTGGAACATCAGCTTGGCCTCTGTGTGTACAGGAAGACGAAAAAAAAAGCTATCCGGGGCTCTTATTATTGATCGTGTAAACTCATGTAAAAAATTAGAGACATTGGAGCGAACCACAAGCTGCCTCACCGCGATCGCCCCCTTAAAAAAAAAATAGAAAAAAAGGAAAGAGAATAGACATTGAAAAAAAGAGAAAAAATTGGCGAAACTTGCACTAAGCCGCGCGAGGCTTGACACATTGAAAGCTGCGAGAAAACTAGCGAAATTCAAAAACAAGGACGAAGAAGGCACATTCAAGCACACACCAGCCCGGCGATGGTGTGTGCTTGAATGTGCCTTCTAGCTTCACTTCGTCCTTGTTTTTGAGTTTTGCTGGTTTCTTCGCACCTAAACATGAACCAACCGGGCCAGCTTTTCACGCTTCTGAAACACATTGAAACTGGGCGATTCTGAATACTAATCTAGATGCTTCTAGGTTGTTCCTAGGCCTTAGCTATAGGTGATGAGGGTTCTTTTGTTTCTCGGTCGTTGCTATGCTTTAGCTAGGTGATGCTAGGTTGTTTCTAAGTTGATTCTCAGCGCAGAGAGGTTCGAGTTAAACCACAGACAGTCACAGACACGACACGGATGTTCAAACTCCAGAGACGGAAACTCGCGCTGGAACCAAGCCGAATATCGTAGGTGCAGCGCGACAACAGCAGGAAGGAACAACAGAGACAGGAAAGAGCGCTGACTTTCAACTGAATTTATTGAAGGTACTTCGGCTGCTTTTCTACAAAGTGCAAGATCGGTGCGCATGGGCGACAACACGTGTGTGATATACGCATAACATTGTCAACTGAGAAATGAATACTCTCTATCAGATAGGTGAAGTGGCGGTGTGCTGATGCATCGATCCGCGGCCTTCCTGATAAAAAAAAAAAGCTCCTATAATCTCTCTTTTTTCATTTTCGCTTTCTTCGGAAACCTTGTCTCGTGGAATAGAGGATTGCACTTGAATAGAGAATTGCATGTGGCTACCATATACATTTTTTTACGTTGTAAAAAAATGGATATATGAAAGCGTTTTCTATCAGGAAAACGGCGGATCGATGCATCGGCACACCATCACTATATGTGATAGAGAGTATTCGTTTCTCAGTTGACAATGTTATGCATTGTCAACTGAGACGGAAAGTACCGTACACGCGAGTGACGTGAACTCTTTATTGAGATTGCTCATGCGAGAGTGCATAACGACTCATTGGTCTCAGCCAGACCATCGATACAGGCGTCTGCGGGAAATAGATCCGGAAATGACTTTTCGCCTCCCGGCTAGAATGAACCGAGGCAACGCCAGTTTGCTGCACCGGATACGTCTGGGAGTTGCATTCACACGCCGCTATGCACACCTCATCCGCCGTGCGGACAGCCCGAACTGTGAACGCTGCCAAGTGCATCAAACAACAGCACATATATTTTGTGACTGCCCACTTTACGTGTCGCAACGTAATACACTTGCTTCAACGTTGGCAGGAATCGGTGTGGCAACACTAAGTGAGACGGGTATTTTGTCAGCTATGTGCGACCAGACAAAGTCACCAACTGCTATCAAGGCTGAGACTTTCTTAAGAGCACAGGACTGGACATAGCGAAACCACTATATATGTTACGTGGTTATTGTATGTACGCATATCTCTTTCCTCTCCCCATCATCAGCCCTCATCACTCCTTTTCTTCCCTTTCCCTTTTCCCCTGTGCAGAGTAGCAGGCTAGAGCGCACTAGCTCAGGCCGACCTCTCTGCCTTCCAATTAATCCCCCCCCCTCCCACCTCTCTCTCTCTCTCTCTCTCTCTATACATAGCACGCTGCCGCGGTTGGTTCCGTCTTCACATGCTTCACACAATATCGTGTTATTGGAAGACAATCCCTTCCTCCGTAGTTTTGGTGGCGCCGCTATCATCACCAGCTGCTTGGATCGGCGACGCCCGGCGCGGCGAATATTATGAATGGAAACTGAAATGGGATTATTAGAAAACGATGGTCGGTAATATTTTGTCATGGTCTATTTTCATATCTCATGATTCTTCCTATATTTTTCGCAGCTCCGAGATGATCACTTAGAATTAGAACATATCCATTTCTGATTTCTTTTCTTTTTTTTTATTTGCGATCAGGACTGCAGAGTGATCTCACGAGTAGAAGAATCGTCAGCAATAGAATTTAAGGCAAACTCCAAACGACGTTCAACGCAATAAACGAGGCAGATGACGCGAGTGAGAATGCGGGCGGCGCCCGAATAACTTGTCATTGAGGGGCCAAGTGGTCACCCGCAAAGTGAACGAGACGCGGCGTGGGAAAACGAGCGCAAGCGGCTCTTTGCGCGCACCTAATGACGCAGGTGGGGAACGACGTACGTGTTTGCTTGAGTACCGGCGTCGCGCATATTGCCGCTTACTGTGAAAACACCTGTATGCGTGTGGCTGCGCGATGCAGTGCGAAGCAAGTTGGTCGGTGTTCATGATGAATATTTTGCGCTGGGCTCACGAGTATAGGTCAAAGGACAGGTCCTCGTTGTTTCTTCTGTCCTTTGTCCTACTCATGAGCGCTGCACCAAGTTTTCACCATGTGCAGTTTGTATACCGGCGGCGCAAAGTGTGGCATTGACCACGGGTTACTTTTCGAGATTACTGACGCCTTCCATCTTTCTTCGCCAAAACAAGCTTTCCAAATCCCGGTGGTGTCCAACGCGTGGTATAGTTACCATATTCCAGCATAAAATGAAGGGGATCATTAATGCAGTTGTTCAGTAATCAACAAACGAGCACCGGTGTGCATACGTTGTCGGCAGTCGTGATCTACCGTCAGTTATAGAGCATTCGAATGAGAAGTTATGATACCGTTGTCAGCTTGCGTGTGCGTGGAAAAGGGGCTTGCAGGCATGCTCCATTACAGGCGGTACGCGTTTTCGAACATCGTTACAATAAGCGGCATCGTACTCGTCCCACTATCCGGCTCCTTTTCTTTGGACGCGAAGACTGACGTCCAGTGAGTATGTGCATGAGGTGGGCGGGAAAGGGGCAGCGGTCAAGTGGGGTGCCCGACGGAAGGGACCAGGCGTGCCTAAAGAAGGCTTCGACTCACTAATGGTGTCCACGACAATCACACGCGGAAATGTATACAGCCCTTCGCCTTTCGTCCTGCATTTCGAGCTCTGCCCATCGGTAAAGAAAAGCTCCGTCTAAATTTTAGGGCCGATTGTCGCCGCCACGGCTACTGCATGCCTATACGTTGTGCGGTGGCCGCAGAGAGAAACGATGGGGTATAAGAACTGCTCAACGTTGGTCAGCAGATGCCATGTTGTTTGGCTTTCTGCTTGACTCGGTGTTCGTGCGCAACGCCCCCCATTCGCATACCAGACATCGTGCGCGCTTTATTCAGCGTCACGCCACCGCGGTTACGTGGAATGCCATTAGAGCTGCATGCGCCCGCTGTGGGGGATGGGCTGGGAAGTGCGTTGTGCCACTGGTAAATGTGACGCATTATGTCATTGCTGAAACCAAGCGTGTGCGTGTATGGAAAACGAGACCCCGTTTGATGCTTGCACATATATACTCTTTTCTGTCTTGTTTTCTTTCCGTTATTATTATTTTTTTTGCATTCGCTTTTAGTGCGCATTGTGTGCGTAGCAAATGAGAACCACGAAATTCTGGCACGTTCTTTCTGCGCCGCAGTCCAGCGGTTGGCACGATGACTTTTTTTTTCTTTCCTATGCATCAAGCCAGGGGCGTAGCCAGGGGGGGGTGGGGGGTTCACCCCCCCCCCCCCCACCCCGAAATTTTTCAGTTTTGCTTGCGTATATATACACGCACACATACAAACGCACGCACGAACATACATAAAGTATGGTTGAACCCCCCCCGAAAAAAATTTCTGGCTACGCCCCTGCATCAAGCTGTCGTATCGTGCAACTTTTTTTTTTTTTCGCTCATGTTTTCGTCATGTAATTCAGAATTGAGCATTAGGACCAATAAATGTTCTTTCAAACGAAGAGTAAAATCTGCACATTATATAAAGTGCCTTGAAAACAATTTTTCCCCCATCCTAATTTCTCCGTGCCTTTTGTTATTAGTCCCTCTTTCATTGTGGGTATAGGTGCTTTGTTTTAAACAATAATCATGATCACCACCTTCACCATCATCACTATATATACACCTTGTCATCCTCGCTATCATTTGTTCTATTTTTACAATATGACTATGTAACCGTACGAGCGACATTTATCTGTCGGTTTCGTTCAAAGAAACCCTCGGTCCTTCTGCAGCCATGTATGTAAGACACCCTTGCCCACCGTATTCGCTCACGACATCCACATTCGCTCTTTCTCGCTGTCTTTCCTCTGATGCACACGCGAGCTCGCCCCTCGCCCACGGTCGCGGGTTGAAGGCATATTTCACCGGGAGGTGATTTACGATCGCCGAGTGCGCGCATCAAGTTCGGCAAAGCCGCCTACAAGTCCAGTCGGCGGGTCGTATAGTCGTGAGCCGCGACCCGAGGCTCGCGGTTACAGTGCGCCGTCGTTACGCTGTGCGACTCGGTCGTCAGACGCCGCGGCGCGGTCGCGCGACACGACGTCGTAAAAAGCGAGCACAGCGTAGCAACCGTGCCCGACGTGGCGAAGCAAACACGAATGAAAGAAAAAAATATATCGCTTATTCCTTCCGCTCTCGGCACGACGCTCTTTCTCTCTTATCTCTTCCAGGTCATATACAAGTCTATCTTTTTCTTTAAATTTTTTGGTTTAGGGAAAGAGGTGTCGGGCTGGGCTAGGAAGCTTTCCCCGCATTTATGGCGGTTATAGGTGAAGTCGCACTCAGTGTGCGCTTCAGCAAGGTGCCCATGTTCCAAGCCTGCGTGGCGACACAGGCAAACTTTAGATTGGTTTACAAAATACCGGTAATCGGAGCAGTTCACCGATTTGTTTTGTGTTGCCGCCGATGTGTAGCGTTGTTGCCACATCGACCACGGGCACTGCGTTGCATCCAAGGAGGTTGAGCGCGATTGTATACCCCCCGTTTGGCGCGCTAACTTACTCTGTTGAATGTATATGCGGTTTTCTACCATTGCTTCACAAGGGGTGTAAAAATCTTACATTTATTTATATCTGCGTAATGCTTCTCCGCGCATGCACCTTTCATCACCACTCTCTCCTCGACAAGCATCATACATCTTCGAGACATATACGTGACGCTTTGCGTACGTTGGTTCCCACCGTGGTTCCCACGGGGCGTGGGACCTGCATAGTGCATACCTTTAGAATTTTGTTTTCTAAGGTTTATCGGCGAGTAAAATTAATTCTAAATGCGAATAAATGTATTTGAATGCTTCACAATGTTATTTAGCTTTCCTTACGCTCATTGCAATGCGGTGCACGCCCTTTTATTTTATTAACCGTCTTGTCAGTGAAACAGTCTACATAGAAATATTTATGCGTTTGATTTCACTATCATCGTACGCGAACTCAGAGAGGCGCACTACATCTACAGTCCATATAGACTAACCGTGCATGAGCCCTGAAATTGCAGAGCTTCAGATGCAAGGATCGACCTTGCTGACTCAAATTAAGAACGTGGGTATGCTTTTAGTATAATTTACTGAAATACCAAGCGTCTTGCATACGCATGTGGAACGTAAGCTGTCCGCGACGCCTGATATCGACTTCACCGCTCTCGGTAGGTGGAGAACACTTTGATCGTTATGCTTAAATAGCAGTTGCTGCTGGGGTTTTATGCGCCAAAACCACGATATGATTATGAGGCAAGCCTTATAGTGAGGAACTTCGGATTAATTTAGACCACCCGGGGTTCTTTAACGTGCGCATATAGTACGTAAGCACACGGGTGGTCTTTGCATTTCGTCCCCACCGAAATGCGGCCGCCGTGACTGGGAATCGAACCCACGCCATTGAGCTTAGCAGCGCCGCATCTACGTGCCAAGCTAACACGGCGGGGGATCGTCATGCTTTTATTTGTACTCTGCGCAGATCATCAGTGCGCGTACTACAAAGGGCAGTCAGGCACACAGCATCTGTATGCAGTCTATGCATATAAAAGCGCTTGTTTCCGCGCTTTGCACGTAAAGAAGACCTCAAAACGGTATTCGCCGGAGTTTGTTGGTTCATAGCTAAAACTGGCGCTATAAATTTTCGCTGTTAATGAAAGTTCACTTGATAGTACAGCGACCACCTTGTCTGTCTTCTCTTTGTCCCTCGTGTTCAGTTCTGCTACTCGAAGCAGTGTTTGCTAAGAAGACCTCGTTTTCTGGAAGCCTCTAATCCAATACCTCAATGTAACCATGCACACGAACTGGCCACCGACCCTGTGGTGTCGGCACCAGATCCATCACAACGGTTATTACAAGACACGTGACCTCTCCGAACATCACAATGCGCGTAAATGAACTATGTAAGAAGAAAGCGGCTGCACACGCGCCAATGAAAACAGAAGGAACCCGTGACTCCGACATCGCCTTGAGACACATTCGTCTTGTCGCAGCAACTCTAGAAAAGCAATAACTCAGCCAGTGGCTCAGCCACGGGTCACCCTTCTTGGAGTTACCCTCCCATACGCACTTCTGCAAGCTTCGCTGATGGAAAGACGCTCTCAACTGAGATAGCGCGCTCCGCCCGTCTGTCAGTGCATGCGCGAGCACTAGCGGCGTATTGCATGCGCTCGACACCTTCTTGCCCTTTCAGACGAGGGCATTCCCCGTACGCGAGCGATCGCCCAAAAGGCTCGGACCGATCGCGTCCCCGTCGCCCTCGCTTCAGACACAACGCGAGAGGCAAGTGTAACCCGAACCCTGGTCAATTTTGCGACCCTGCACTCAGCGCCACGGAGGGAAAAGAAAAGAAAGAGGAGACAAGCAGTGTCGCCTTTCGGGTCGTTTCGTTTTCTTAAGCCGAGACCGCAACTCTGTCTGTGTGTGTCTGTCTGTCTGGTCTGTTTGGGTGCGGCAGCAGACACAGTGGTATTGGCGCCTTCCCGTCTCTTGTCGCAGCGGAGAACAGTTCTGCAACTGACCGAGACGCCGTCTTCCTTGTCTTCTTGCCCTTCTTCTCCGGTCCATCTTCTTTTTCTTTCTCGTCTTCTCGGCTCCTGTGCACGGAAGCACGGTCCGAGCAGCGTTGTGTACTTGTGCTGTCGTCGCACCATCACTTAAGGTCGGCATTGCTTCGAGGAAAACGACGTCCCGGCATCAGAGCGCGAGCCGAGACGGGTGGTCGTCTGTGTGTCTCGTATACTATACGGCGCGTCTTCATTTTTTTTTTTCGAAGGCGATACAGCAGCTTCATGCTCCGGAGCACTTTCGGAATCCCCGTGAATCGTGTAGGTCTACGGCTCTTGTTTATCTGTACGATCACGTCACGTGTAAGTCAGTATAGCTCTTGGCTATGAGTTCGAGTGTTGCCTTCACTTTATATGCATGTTTTCTACTCAGACTCCGACATTAAAGAGAGAGGAAGAAGAAAAAGCGCACAGCCATGTCGTTCTCTGTTATTGACTGTGTGTTATACTGTTGACCGTGTGTTATACTATTAGACGTATAGTACGGGATGGTGTAACTTTTTTCGACTCTCATCTTTTTAGCATACGTCTACTCTTTTCCTCCTATTTAGCGTTGTCCAAGAGATGTTTCATGTCGAATGCTGCCGTGGCACACTTTATAAGTTTGGACGATGTCCGGAAGTTTAGATTGTACTGTTTGGAGGAGGGAAAGCACAGGGAGCCCGAATTTTCATCAAAAACAAAATCGCGAAGTATGACTGCTGGATATGGCTGGGGATCTTAATAGGTATCGCCGTCGCATTATTAAGGCGAAAGCCTTAGATGCCTCATCAAACGCGAAAAATGACACACAAGTCATGCAAAAAATCAGCATCACGCGATGACGTCATCGTGTGACGTAACGTCACACGATGACGTCATCACATGACATCGTAGCTTGGTCAAAGGTGGGCCGATCTGGAAGGCAGTGCAAAAACCAGGTGAAGCGCCTCCGATCCTGGAGGCAGTGAAAAACCGTGATGCAGAAAGCTTTCGGAGGGTGGCGGGGCAGGATGAATACATCGACTGAGAAGAAAAAGAAGATGGCGTTCACCTTCCGGTCGTCTTACGTGGGCATGCATTTCCATTGCTTCACCGTCGATGAAATCTCACTGATGTGCTATTTGTTTCTAAACATTTGCACGATATCATCACCTGCCCTGAATTGTTCACGCAGTCGTACATAAACCGTTTTAATATCGGAGCTGTTTAAGCTGGCGTTAAGGCATTTGGTGGCCGCGCAGCACACGGCGGGTATGCGCCATAGAATGCGGGTATGTGCCTAGCATAGCGTAGCCGTGCATAGTATAGTATAGCAAGGAGGTGGGAAATGGAAAGTGAGGTTGAGGAGGAACGATGTGAGGGTGAGGAGGAAGGAAAGCAGGAGGGGATAGGGTAAAGCGGGTATGTGCCAAGCAGAAGCATAGCCGTGCATAGTATACTATAGGAAGGGGGTGGGAAAGGGAAAGTGAGGGTGAGGACGAAGGAAAGGAGGAGGGGGAGGGTAAAGTATAGCATAGACACTTACAGTGTAGCTTAGCTTGGGGTGGGAAAGAGAAGTGAGGGTGAGTAGGAGTGATACGAGGGTTAGGAGGAGGGAAAGGAGGAGAGAGGGCAATATAGAAAGAGATAAAGAAAGATGGAAGAAAGAAGACACATTATAAGATAAAGAAAGAAACATGAAAGAAAGAATAGGAAGGTGATGAAGAAAGATGACGAATGAACTCGATCTGCGTTCGCCAGGTGGTGGCGTTTGCTTGCCAGCGCCGCTGTTTACTCAGATTGCATAGGCGTGGAACTGGCTTAATGTTTTTCTTTTTTTTTTTTAAATCCCGCGTAGCATAACCAGAACGAGAGGTCGCCCATTCAACTGGGCCTCCGTGAACACAAAGATATCTTATACGATAGAATGTTTTGTAAGATCAAATTGAATAGCCAACTTTGATGGTGGTCATTATGGCCAAGGCGACCCGCAAACGACAGAAACGTCTTACGAATAAAAAACTCCGATAAAATCGTTTCCCGAATTACAGGAAGAACAAACTGTCGGCCGTCCTTCGGATCACGAGGAAGGGTGCCATCTGCGACCGAATTCACAAATTAGTAGGGGCTGCTGGCCGTTGGCTGACCGCTTTCAGTGATACTATTTGCGGCATCAGAATTGGCTAGGACTTCTTTTTACGAAGGATTCTAAGTGCACAAATGAAACCGATAGACAATTCGACCTAATTAGACCTAACTGTGTGTCGGTTTCATTTCCTTTGTGTCTAACAAAGAAATGAGCGGCTCGAACCAATCCCCTTCTTTCGTTAAGTGCACGTAAGACATCTTTGTGAGTTTTGGCATTACGATTCTTAATTTATACGACAGCTTTATCGATAACCGCGCAATTTTAAGTACAGGTCATCTGTATAACGGACGGGTCGACCGCCTCATGTCATCCTATTCGCATGTTGGTTGTTCGAGCCTGAACGACAGCATAGGCCTACGTATAAGAAACTGGGCTCATACTCACAAAACGTTCTTTATGCGCTAAAATGTTTCTTAAGAGAAAAAGGCGACCAACCGCATCGTCTTACACATATCACTAGCGAAAATAACTGGCCAGCGAAAAAAAAAGGGGGGGGGGGAGAAATAGAATCTCTGCGAATTTGGTCCCTGAACACAAAAATGCGGCTATCTTTCCGCACCTTTCGTGTCACTTGCGCCACAAAGTGACTCGCCCAGTCTTGAATTTTGTAACAAGGGTGCTCATTAAACATCCAGAGCAGGGGTCTCAAACACGCGGCCCGCAAATGACTGCCTTCGTCCCATATCTTTTTTGTCTTCTTAATAAGTGTATTAATGAGCTACACAGACATGACTGATCTCAGGTATTTTTTTCGTGAGGCACCCCAAGTGGTCCCTACGTATTGAAGCGTAAATGTGAAACAAAAGCTCTATATTTCAGAATCGGCGTCCCAATTTTAGGAATTATGCAGATCGGTATCGATATATTGTTGTAATCCGGACGTCAATCCGGATGCTCTGTATACCCCCCCCCCCCCCCCTTTCCCACAGTAATGCCTGAATGGCGCTATGGGTAGGAGAGTAAATAAATAAAAAAAAAGTCCTTTTCAGGAATTCAGAAATCACCCATATATTAGGTGTGAGGAATGCCGCCTTTCAAATGGCAACGTTAGCTGACATTTTATACAAACTGATCCCCCCCCCCCCTGCTTTTACCTTCTCCCCTGTCCCGGCCCTAGCGGGACTAAATGTCGTGACTGCCGCCCGCTAGCTGAGGTGAGGCTGATCCCACTGATCTAGAGGATTGCAAGTAAAGTTATGTCGGAGGTTCTGCCTGCCCTCATCGGGGCGTTTCACCGGGTATCCGGGGTACGCTTGTCCTGCAGTTCTGACTTAATAATGCTATCCTATCATGTGCAATGTTCGCTTTACCAGGGAACCGAGCTGACTTCTCTTATATTCTTAGATAGGTGATGGCGCCGATGTTTGCATCTTTCACGGGAACGTTCTGTCCCAATTATTTATTACTAGTGCTACTGCTATTATGCTTGCTACTACTCCCATTACTACTACAACTACCACTACTACTGCTACTACTATTATTATTACTATTATTAAGTCGGCGACAGAGTATGTTTCATGTCATCGTTCCTTTATTCTAAAAGCTATAACATCGCTATTACCAAGTGCCATTTTATTTGCGGTGCGGCTCATTTGCGTTCCCTTGACGCCCATCTATGTTACGTCATTCCATCCAGCCGCGCATTTCTGCAAGTGAATCACAGTCACATTCGCGGGCAATGGGCATGGTGCTTCAGGACACACAGCGCGTACGTATACATCTCCCAGACTCGCGTCGCAATCACTCTGCAGAGCGGGTGTATACGACGGCGAGAGACGACGTCGCCCAACTAACGTAGCAAAATAAACTCCAAAGGCTAAAAGGGGAAATGGCGCGTATTATCATAAAGGTGCGGCAGCAGTGCCGAATACCCCCGCCGAGGAGGTGTAGTCTCACCCTCAGGCACCAGCACCCATCGCAGCGTCAGAGCGGCAGCGCGAGCGCTGCGGCGCTGCGCGGTGTGGGCGTCATCGGGAGAGAGAGCGGGTCGCGGGCGGGGCCAGGCTGTTGCCCGCCTCTGCGGGCATCCACCGCGAGCCGCATGGCGGGCCTCGGCAACCGAGACGCAGTCCGGCCACGCAATGCCCGAGCACCGGACTGCTGTAGCAGCCCGGCAGCGGCGCAAGGCCTAGTCTTCAATCCCGCTGGCACGCGGTCTTGGACGCCCGGTCCGGCGTTTTGTAGAAGCTGCAGCGTTGTTCCGGTATCGTCGAATCGAAAGGCCTGCTGACGCGTGGCAACGAAGACGACGACGCACCAGGCTGCTCCATCTCTTCAAGTCACAAGTGTGAAAGTGTGTTTCAAGCTGTGAAATCAGTTAAGTACCAGCTGACCGATCACCTTCCATCAAGTTTTGTATTACCTGCCGAAGACTCGGCATCGTCTGTCACAATTGCGCCCATCTCCAACTCCTCTGACATCCTGAAAGTTCGCTCGCAGCAGGTAACTAAAACTGTCTTCTTCAGGGATCGCCTATTCTGCGACAGGCATCTACATCCCGGAAAGCTGGTTCAATACTCGCATCGCTTGTGGATACGTTTACGAAGATAACCAAAGAAATTCTTAAGAAGTAGCTTTAAAAAACAAAAAAAGAAAGTCACTCTGGCCTGAGAGAAAGACTGTTAGCGCCTTGGCTTCGTCGGCGGCTCCGCATCCACAGCTGCCAACCGCGTACATCGCTCCTCCAGACCCCGCGCACGCGGATTTCCCATTCAGTGTCATCGAAGCGTTGAGGTGGCGGCGAGTGCGCGTTCCGAAAGTGGCCCCTCGTGAGAACTGATCTGTTTGAGGGTGGCAGAAGGAAGAGACTGCGTTCCACGTTGCGCAGTATTTGTGCTGCCGATATACGTGTTTGATGCACAGTTTGGTACTATAGCGACGTCAGTCCAGAACTGCGATAAGAAGAATGGTGCAACGAAAATATATCTCGAAGACCAGCTGATAGCGCTTGTACATTTCAACGGTCGATTTCTTGTGCTTCGACAATTGTGAGTGCAACTCCGCGGGCTGGAAAGGGACTTGTTCCTACTCGTCGCTAAAAACGACACGTCGTAAGATTATTCGATGAGAGACATGTGAGCGGAGGACGGAATGGTTCTGCAGAGAACACGTTCCTCTATCATGCCTCGTCCTATGTGGCTGTCGCTACTGCGAGCTCCCTGACGAACGCCAACCACTGCCAAACACCGAGAGCTGTACGAACGGTCTCGTGGAAGTCTGCAAGCCAGCAGTCATACGTCAAACAAAAGAGGAACTGTTATCCATTGTGCTCGGCATGTGATACGTGAAGTGCGCTCTGTGCGAGGTTGATGAAACCACTAGTTTCCGCATTTCAGTTTTGTGCTTGAAGATACTGAAGTTCTTGAATGCCAGTTTGTGTATCGCAACGACTGTGCAAGTACGTCAACCTATAGTCTTTTGGTTCAATTAGGGCAACAAAATACTCCTTCGCGTTCTCTTGGAGAGAACAGGATCCCCTCTGAAGCTTTTCTAGTTTTCCAGGACGGCCGTAGTGCAGCAAGACTCCAGGAAAAGTCACGTGCAGCTTTACAGCAGGTTATATATATAACAGGACTTGGTCAAACACGTTGACAGCTAGTTGCTAAGGGTCGATTGACACTCGCAAGCCACTGCCAGAAAGCCTTCGCTCGAACATGAGCCTGGTGGGTGGCTTTCCCCCAGCGGCTGCCGCCGCATTCGCAGCCCAGGAGCCCCTGTACGGGGCATACTACGCGGGCGGTCCACCGGGAGCCGAGTACCTGGGTTGGCTCCTCGGGGACCAGGCGACGGCTGGCGACCTGACCGGCAACGGAGGTATGCCGGCGGCGTGCTCGTACTCGGCCGGCGGCCCAGCGAGGCCGGGCTCGGCGGACGAGCCCTGGGCCTCGCCTCACCCGCCCAGCGCCCCGCCGCCGCCTGCGGGGCGCGGGGTCAAGCGGCGGGTGACCGCCAACCGCAAGGAGCGACGCCGCACGCAGAGCATCAACAACGCGTTCGCCGAACTGCGCGAGTGCATACCCAACGTGCCGGCCGACACCAAGCTGTCGAAGATAAAGACGCTGCGGCTAGCCACATCGTACATCGCCTACCTCATGGACCTGCTGCAGGGACCGCCGGGAGCCGCGCACCAGGCGTGCTTCAAGGCGGACCTGCAGGCGGCTCATGCAGCACTCACGCTCCACCACCAACAGCAGCAGCAGCAGCAACAACAACTTCCTCCACAACAACAGCAGCAGCAGCTTACGCCACTCAGCTCTCCTGACGAGGTTCGCCGAAAAGAGCTGGTGAGTTATATTAATTTTTCGTTGTAAGAGTGGGCGTACAGTCAAATAGTAAGCGTATGTTGGCACCATTCCCAAATGCAACTGCTAGTGTACCGTATGTATACGGCTTATGATGTCTGTCCCGGAAAAGAGAGGCAATGGTTTGCTAGATTTTAGCTCAGCAAACAAGCGCACAGAGTCCGCAGCTTCCACGTAGTCAATGCGAACAAACGTTTTCGCATAACTTGTCGGACCGTTGGTATACACTGACATGACCATTTCAAAATAATATCCCATGGCCGACGTGTCTCAGGCAGCTCGAGAAAACGTCATGGAAGGCCTTTATTATATCTGGTATTTTCTTTCTGATCCCCACGGCATGAAAGACTTCGCAAAAACGTCTTCAGATCTCCTACAGCCACTCTTCAAAGTCATTTGCCCTTGCACCTGTCTGCCAGATCCCGTTGGCGAGACCATAAATTCTTGCAGCCCCAGCGACCCTCTCTCTTTCACCACGGAATGAAAACATGGGGGTGTCGAGGCTCTGGGTGTTCCGAAAAAACCGAGGCGCGGTGTCGTAGTGGTCCTGTCTCATCTCGCGTAAATGTTCCTGGCGTGCGCCTGGAACAACGAACTTAAGTAAAGATGAAATGAGAATTACGAAGATATACCACGCAGTGTGGGAATAGATGTTATGCCAAGAGTTTCGCAGAGGCAAGGAATCGCCCAGGCTGACCAGTTCTGTTTTGAGCTGTTCAAAGAGTTGCCAGACGGACGAACGTGTTTGTGCGAAGCAAGCAATTTTATGTGTTGTGCCAAGCTGAATGTGAAGACAGAATCAAGACGACGGCGACAACTGACGTCGAGGGCAGCATGACGGCATTCTGTTTTAATTCCGGTGAATGAACGAGCCCGTCAACGTGATTGGGGTCAATCCGAAGGCGCTATTCTGTCAAATTGCTCGTAGCGTTTATTTGCAACGACGGAAGAGCTGGGGATTGTATATATACGTCGATCACGAAGGCCGTGCGGGCTGCGCGCTCCCCCTCGTCATGCAATGGATAATAATAATATCTGGGGTTTAACGTTCCAAAATCACGATATGATTATGAGAGACGCCGTAGTAGAGGGCTCCGGAAATTTCAACCACCTGGAGTTTTTTAACGAGCACCTAAATCTAAGTACACGGGCCTCAATCATTTTCACCTCCATCGAAAATGCAGCCGCCGCGGCCGTCTTCTTCGTTTAAAATCGATTCCCCTAGCGCGTTGGGTCACCCGGAGTTTCACACATGCTCGCAAACATGTGTAAAATGTTTGCGAACATGTGTTTGCGAACTGAGAAATGTTGGGGAGGCGGAGCCCCCCACCCCACTTTCGACAGTGGTTATTGTCGGCTGCAGACTGGAAAACTAACAAGTCAGGCAAAGTTTTACTTGAGCGAAGGAATAACATAATTTTGTAATAAAATTTGTCCTACGATTCTGCTGTGACGACTGTCCTTCGTGTGTCATGACCACGCAATGCAGGCTACCTGCGGCGCGGGCTGCCTATTCCACGCTTGTGCGTCTTGCGCTCGAGCATTGCAGAAGAGGCTATCACTCAGCAGGGGCTCTATAACATTAGAGCAATCTGTCATGACTTTATTTTGTCCTGACTGGCCTGAAATTTAAGTAATCCGCGACGCCAATATGGGCGGGAACCAGTAAACGTTTTATAGCCCGATCAAACGTTTTCCCTTTTTAGGAAATTCAGTTTCTTTGAAAACGAATAGCATCGCCACTGCTCCATATATTCAAGTTGCTGTGAGCTGATGAGTGTGCAGAAGTGTCCAGTATTTTAATTGTGCCTAGCCAGGACAGCTAAAATAGATTCCCACTTTTAGTCTCCGATTAGCCTGCTGCACTTGGCTTATCATATGGTAGCCTGCGGCGATCGTGGGGGCTTGTAACAAGGCAGTGGACTCGAGCACATTGAGAAGCCCAGCTTTCAAGTTTGCCCCATTACTTGATCTACCTCACCAGGGAGATGATCAGCGTCCACGGTTTTCTGGACTAAGAAGGCTGCCTATACCTGCGAAGGATTGTGTCTGTTCCTAATAATGTTTATTTCTCTCTCTACCTCTTTGTCAGCAACGATGAGTTCACAGAGAGTTGTGCACGCGCAAAAACAGCTCAGCATCGTTTATACATCGATACATCGTTATGCAATACAACTGAAAGTATCTATCATACACATATGAATCCATCTCGCCCGCTGCTATAAGCAGCCGCTGCCAATGTGATTGGCGGGCAGCCTTCTTAAATTACGTTCAGAAAGAGACACTGTCTGGCTATACCGAAAAAAAAAAAAAGAGTTATTGTTTAGCACAGTAATGTGTTGCTTAATTTGCACACTTCATTTTAACGCCGCGAGTTTTCGCAGAATTGTGACGTCGCGCAACAATTGGAGGCGATTTTATGGCACATTGAAAATTTTTGACGAATAGCGAAGAACCAATGACAAACAATACGCCGTATTGAAAATAGTTCATTATTATTATTTTTTTACGCAGCCATGCGTAAGTGGTGATTGCGCGGTGGATCACTTATGCGTCATTTGTTTGTCGTTTTACGAGCAGGTGCTGTGAGCATAACCCAGAAAATTTCGACCAATCATTAACAGCTAACTACCTATGCGGAAGAAAACAATGCGGGGTAGTTTAACGTTATAATCGTCCACATTTTTTTTTTCAAGGAAAATTTGAGCTTACACAGTTTATGTAGGTTATTTACTTGGAGGAACCGGATGGGAGGAGTAAAGGGCCACTTCACCGCTTTTCCGCCCACCCCCCACCCAAGCTGGGAAAAGTAGGAGGGCAAGGAACGACACCTAGTGTATAAATTCGTAGTCATTTATAATCTTATAACCATACACAACCAGCTCAATGTGGTTTGCTTAAGTATGACTCGACTGAACTTGGTCTTCTTCTCAAGAAATACTTTATATTAGAAGGCTCTAACAGTAAAGAAATTGGCACTCGGCTTATCCTGAAGACTTCTGCGAAGTACCTTGCTTTGTCAGCCACATGTTTTGTTTAATAAGTGTGAAGTTAAAATACTAGAGTCACAGTAGGTTCTTCATACTCATCGTACCTACAACGCCAAACTAAGACCGGGAAGTTTGCTGATGGAATGCTCAGATGATCAGGTTAAATTTGGGTGTACTTTTTAAACTTCACGGTATAACATTTCCAAAATGTTATTAAACACTGCTGTGTTGTCGCGGTATAAGGCGGCCCAGCATGCACAATCTGTTTGTGCAGGTTCTTCGTTGATTTAAAACAAACAGATTTGAAAAGCAAGTCATCTGATCAGCTCGATGAATATAAAAATCGCCATATATACTATATATATATATATATGTATATATATATATATATATATATATATATATATATATATATATATATATATATATATATATATATATATATATATATATCGGCGGACAGAGTGAGCGACGCCAGCCCCAGCCCCCCTCCCCTCCCCCCCCCTCCCCCCCCCCCCCCCCCCACTCGCGAAAGAGCCGGTACGCCACTGCTGTCATGCAAGGGAGGGATGTACAAATTGGAGCTTCCTTACGCCCTAAATATATATCGTGTTACATGCGCACGTGGGACGATACGCACGCACGCACCGGTGTCTTGTTGTTCTTGTTTGCCTAGTCGCCGAGGCTCAGACCCACCGTGGGGGATTTACCAAGAATTGGGTGGTGTTAGAAATTTATATAAAGCTTAACACTAGGGCAATTTGTAGAATAAAAAAATTACGAATAAAAGAGGAAATTTAAGTGCACAACAACTGTAGAGCAAAAACCGAAGTTTTTCTTGCAAATAATAAAAAAAAACAAAATAAAAACGAATCATGATTTTTATCTAGTTATATGTGTATACACAGAAAGATAAGAGTAACCTGTTCAGCTTATTAACCAACCGATTTCTTTAAGATAATTCCGTACAGCCAAGCAAACTTTCGCGTTGCAGAATGCAGAAATGGACGCTTCAAGCGACAAAAGGATAGGCGATGACAAATCTATTCTAACAGCTCGAATAAAACCCGACTCCTGACTGGCCTCATTCTATTCGACTGCCTGATTTTATACCATTTTTTTATGGATAAGTTTACGGCAGTGTTGCTTGCCTTACCTAAGTCAAACACATTAATCATATCTGCCGCTATATTCAAATACTCGCTATCTCTTTGTTCTTCACTTTCTGCTGGCGCTTTCTCACATGTGAAAAGGGCGTTTCAAACACTGTTACCGGTACACTTAAGAAGAGTCCACTTATTTAGGGTGCCCGGCCATAAATGATTGTTTCTCAATGAAACTGCTGATTCTTTATTGAGGTCGTCAATAAATGGACCGATTTTAGATTATACTTTCGTTTATTCGCTTGTGTCACGGCCGCTCGGTTTCGTAGGCGTGACGTCATGTAAACATTTGCGTCATGGGAGGGGTCATGGACCCCTGGCGGACGGCATTTTGTCAAACACGAAAACTCGGAAGTGTTCGTTGCGAGGCTGCGCTGCCGTGTACCGAAACTAAACTTCTACCAATTTCCGGCATCGTCCCATTGACAGTCTCAACGATGTCCACTATATATATATATATATATATATATATATATATATATATATATATATATATATATATATATATATATATATATATATATATATATATATATATATATATATATATATATATATATATATAACATTGCTGCGTGCGCCCGACACGTATAGGGCTACAGGCGTATAGGCGGTTTCGGGTCCGAATTTGAGGGAGTGCTCTTAGTTGAATTCTTCAGTGATCTTGAACTATGGTCACGCGCCATGATATACGGTTATTGGTTTCTTTACGGCAAGTTGACGCCGCCTATGAGGTAAAGGTGTTTAGTTTCATCACATCTTCTCACCACATGTGCTTAACTGACTTTCTTTCTGTCGAAGTGAGCACGCTGTTTCGCGTCTCAATCTCAGATTCTTTCGAAAGCTCAAGTATGTCACTGATGCTGCATGTCAGTAGAAATGATAGAAGGCGAGGACAACTGGCTTCATGACGCCATTATGATAGGCGCGCACAAGTTGTGAACGCGGCGATGTCATTCGAGGCACTTCGAATATAATCCCGTCTTGGAGAAAAACTTGGCATATATGTTTTGATATCATCCCAACTCCCTTTTCTTTTCCGTTTTTTCTTTCTCCTTATATGGGGCTCCGAATACCTCGTACACGACATGTAAGTCAACGCACGGCTCGCCTCCAGTCAATTTTCCACAAGCGTCAACAAATATATGACACGTCCGAGAGTGCGGTCCCTTTCATTTCAATGGCGCCCTCCCGGTCACGGGACGTGGGACACAGGCAGCTGTGTCACCAAGCCGCCTATTTACACTAATACGCCGCGCCTTCAAATCCGCGCACTGTTTCAGTGTCTGTCACCCGGCTTGGGGACGTCAGTGAGTCGAAGCGAGTTGTCGGCACGGTGCGTGAGGGTATAGAAACGCGGCGCGTCATGTCGGCTGAAGCTACCCGCAACCCTCGTCGCGACGCCGCCCAATGTCACTTGCCCCATGGGTGACCAGGGCCTAGGGTGCCCGCTGTGGCAGTTCCGAAACGTCACCTTAGAAATGCGCCGGTTTGTCAGTGGGACAACTCGACAGACGATGCGTGAACGCCCGTGGCGTTGAAACACGCGTATCCGATTGCCGTGCAAACAAGACCCGCGACTCGAAAGCCGCCAGTGCCTGGCCCCTCTGCTCACCGCGCCCATCTCTCCATCATTCTCCTTTGCATTACAAGGATAGTGGACCGGACGAGCTGGAGCGTATTCATCATTTTTTGCCTGTACAGCTTGCATGTCTTGTCAATGAGTGTGAGAAGAAGGGAAACCGAGGTTCTCGTTTTCATGTTATAGTTACAGCCGTATGATGTGAACTGACAATGAAGCCAACGAAACGATTATGAGCGTTAGCGCATGCCCTGTATTCCATGTATAGCCACTAGCTGTATTCGTCCGTGTACCGGGAGCACGTTAAGTAAACTAATAGCAGGGTGCTCCACAGCGACGTCTCTCACAAGCCTATAACAATCTAACCGTGTCGATTTTTGACGTTAGAGCCCGTCAGGGAAGTGACCGTGATCCTTTTTTGTCTCTTCAGTCACTCAAGTGGTTTCCCCTACCAGGCGCGGCATCAAGGTCAGGATAGATTTCTCTCACGCTTGCGCGCTTTCATTCTCGGTGAAGACTTGGTGCTTTACTGCAAGGATATACTGTAACAAAGCTGTGCTCTGGGAATGCTACATTCATTATGGTTTTATTTTTTTTGTTGCATGACATTTGTATATATACTATCGTGGAGTATCACTGCCTCAAAACCCGAACAGTGTAGATGCACGCAGGTATAGATGAAGTCGTGAATTGATCATATAAAGATGTCGAGCATGGAGAACGTTTCTGGAAGCGTTTTTTTTTATCGCCGTACTCTAAGTCGTTCATTTTGTCCTAAACACAAGTCCGCTTGTCGGAAGGTTGGCTCCAGCCTAAAATATCCATTGTTCGACTTCGACTTATACGTTGATCGCCATAGAATGCAGTTATCTTTCAGATGCGCTTAAAGCCTTCCGTCCCTACGTATACTCTAATTTCCTGACGTAACAATACGCATGTTAAGCAGCTCGCAGGCGCAGCATTTTCTTCGTCTTACCTCGTTTGTCGAGACGATGTTCATGTTTGCGAACATGTGTAAAATTACGGGTGACCCAACGCACTAAGGGAATCGATTTTAAACGAAGAAGACCCGAAGGTCGCGGGTTCGATCCCGGCCGCGGCGGTCGCATTTCGATGGCAGCGAAATGCTGGAGGCCCGTGTACTGTGCGGTGTCAGTACACGTTAAAGAACACCACATGGTCAAAATTTCCTAATCCCTCCATTATGGCGTCCCTCATAATCGTATCGTGGTTTTTGGACGTAAAAACCCAACAATTATTATAGCTAACGAAGAAGTCAGCGACTGTTTAACGTTGAGCCAAGCGTTACGAAGAGGACCGGCGTCCCTATATAGTAAATCGAGCATAGTTGTATGCGTGGCGAGCTTGCCGGGAAGCTCGACACGTCGTGACGCCTAAAGCCTGTTTCACATGCGAGCGACCGAGCGGCGGGGCCCGCAGCGATCGAGCGGCAGCAGGACGCTCGGACGCGGCTTCGTTTCACATGCACCGCTCTTGCGCGGCGCGCGCCTCTGCGATGCGCAGTGATGGTTGTGGGAAGCGCCCGTTATCCGCGGGTTTCCTTTCTCCGGGCTCGCTTGTTTTGGTGCGCTTGGGTTGCAAGTTTCACGAGCCTTCTACTTCGGTGATCGAATTTCACGCGCCTAAACCTTGAATGATGAAAATGTGCAGTGTATCAGAGTGCAATTAAACAACTTCAGTAGTCACGTTTATTTCTGTTCCAGCTTTCTTTTTTTACCACGCAAGTCATGTTGCACGCCCATACACTTGGCCATGGAAAAGCGAAAGAAAGAATTTGTTTTGGGGGTTTTAAGCTTTCACAGGGCTTTCGGTGGCTTTTGCTCTCGAATGCCGCAAGGCGCTGGTGCGCCGTATGGGCCGGCAACCGGATGCAAGCGGCCCAGTCGACGACATTGTGGGTTTGTGAAGGAGCTCGTCTCTTTTTTTTTTTTTTTTTGCCTATGGGCATTCTGCAGTAAAGAGGCGGCGGCATTTGTCGTCTTCGGGGTACGTGACCACTAAAAAAAAAAAAGGGAAAAGAAAACAGTAAACTGTTCGAACGTGCTGCACCAGAGTAGTAAAAAAAAAACTGAAACGTCTACTGCGAACAAGTGCGGAGTGTCGTAGGTTCCCCCTGTCCGGACCTATGTTGGTGTCACGATTCGATAAAAATACAAAAGAACAAAATGACCCGTGCAAACAATTTGTCTGCTTTGATGGAAGCGCAGTAAAGAACAACAAAAGGGAAAGAACGGCGTTTTCTACACTGCCAGCTCGTTGCAGCGAATGTCGTCTGCTAGGAAACCGAGTCGGAGCGAGTTCCTCCCGGCGCGCGCGGCTGCTCTCGTCTCCATCCCTACGGTCACGTGCTCCCCGCGTCACTGCTCCCCCATTGGTTGACCTTGGGCAGCCGCTCTGCCGCTCGCGAATTTTTCCAACTCTGGCGATCTCGATCGCGCGTCCACTGGTCGCTCGAAAAAACCTGTTTTTGGGCTTCCGCGACGGCAGCCGCTCCGCTCTTGGAGCAAAATCGCTGCATGTGAAACAGGCTTAAATGATGCATTATAAACTAGAGTCCGACGTAACGTCTGCACTCGCGTGTCAGCGAACATAAGTAACACTAGTCATCGACAGCCAATCTCATCGCCGGTCTTCGACACGCCAGACAATCGGCGACGCGGTAGGCATGTCGCCTGCAAAAACGGAGTGCGATCACCGCAAGCTGTGGTTGCTAGCCAGACCTATGCGCAACTCTGCTATCAAGGTAGCATATCAGTAATCAATCAGTGATCAATAGCGCCGCCATGGTGGCCTCCCACTTCGATGGTGTTGAGGCGGACCGCGCATTGTGCAGACACGCCAAATCAATCTAATGACGGAATCGAGAAACCAAGCGTTTTGGAAAACGCGCCAGGTGTCTGCACGCGTTTGCTCGCGTCAATTCGCTCTCTTAGGCGTTTTCATTCTCTTGAACAGATCAAATTAAATGTTATAGTCAACGATACGAACAGCAAGGCTACTGCCAAGTTACCTGGAAAACCGATAGCGTGGTATCTGATACCAGAGTGGCCAACAAAAACGTGGGTCAAGGAAGACAACCTCTAGGCTGATACACGCGTTCGTCCTTAGTCGCTTCACGTATGAGGCGACAATGCACTACTGGTCGAGAGCAGAGTGCGACAAAATCAAATTCACTCCTCAAGAGGTTACAAAGAATGTACAGGAGGGGGGTGGCGCCCCCCCCCCTAGTCACCTAAGAAGAGGAAAGAAACAAAACCTTCGCCCCCCCCCCCCTGAAGGATGCACGCCTATGATCAAGAGGACCCGGGCATACCCAAACACACCAGCAGCGATCGTCTACTAGAGCTTGGTATCACAAGACGCTCGAAGATATAGCAGAAGTACAAGAGAGAGCGCATTTAGCGAGGCTATCTACAAGGTCGGAGAAGAAGATAGTGCACTAGCTGGACCAACACCCAATGGAGATAAGACGCAAGTACAATGATATCCCCGACAATACTAGGGAGAACATCACGGTATCTATTATAACAAGAAACGTGCATCCAGAGCACAACATTGGAAGAAGACTTGCTAGGGCTGAGATCATACTTCGTAAGGCCTCAAACGAGTAAAGAGGGGTCGGCTTTGTCGAAGCAGCTTCCCACGCCAATCGGTAAGCTTTTGCGGCCGTGGTGGTCGATGGGGCTGGCCGGGTCGTCAAAGCAGCGACGGTCAGAACGAAGGACCCAGTCATAGCGGGACAAGTTGCTCTCTCATTATAGCTCATTATAGTATGTCTCATTATAGCACTCACGATGGAACATATGGAAATCATCTACTGTGATTCAATCGCAGCACTATACAGGCCTTCGCGAAGGGCACGGTCTCAGAAGAAACACTAAGAATGCTGCAAGGCAAGAAAATTGTCTGCCGAGTTGGTTTCCGGCTCACCTTGGACAAATCAGAGACCCCACTCGCAATCATAATGCAGCTCAGCACACGAGGCGGAGCGAGACCTCCAACCGCATCTCCCTGGGCGTGCGTTTCTAACGGTGAAGGGGAGATAAATGGGAGATTCCCACAACATAGAACGAGCTGACTAAGCAGTTCTATCTATCCAGATGTTCTTTCCCTCCACCTCACAAAAATCTCGCTCGGCCCCAAGCACTTACATTAAGGCTATTGCAAACCAAGACGTAGCCTATAGCTTGCAAATGTTGAACCTCATTTACCCTGAACTATATCCAAGAAATCTCTGCCCACATTGCGAGGAAATAGGTACACTACATCACATTCTATGGCAGTGTGTGCAAACTCGTTCATTTACCTAACGTCACCTCTGCCAGACGGGAGGCGGCGGCTCGTCCTTGGCAAAACAACTCTGAGCTGTCCACCAAGCCCGCGAAGCGGCTGAGGCGCTCGGATTCTTGGTTCCGACGTGGGAGCGGCCCACGGCACGGTGATCTGTGTTTTGGAGGACCCAATAAAAGTTCATCCAATCAAATCCAATCCAATCATGCAAAGTGTGCACTTTCGTTTACAATTGAGATTTAATGTAACCCCCAAAAGAGGCGATAACTCCATCAAGACAAAATGTCTGAACAGCGTCTGCGACTCCTGCGGAGATCTGGCGCCGCTCGAAGAAGGGCTCTGATGGCGAAGTTGCTGCAGAACCTGCAAGATGTTTCCACAATATTTCAAGTCATCTTATAATCTTATACTGTCATTTCAGGACAGTATAAATTAAGTTGTGCCATCACGGTTAACAAATAAAAACTACGTAAGATGTATACTCTCGAAAAAAAAGTAGTAGTGTTTAGGGTATCGGACTTCTGCACTGCAATATCCCAGAGTTCAAAACCAGCCGTCGGGACATATTTATTTCTGTTCACTTTTTTTTTATTTATAATGACTTCTAGACGTAGAAAGCTAGAGAATGATGACCGACTGATCGACTCAAGGCAATCCAGAAAACTCTAGGCATAGAAAGCTTCGCTCTCTAAAAGAAACATCAACTTTAAAACGTTGACATCTATTCATGACAGGCAATCGGCAGACGACTACGCTTGTAAGTACTGCTGACTGTGCCTGTTTTTACGTAACGCGAATACAAGTAAAGACCAATGCCCGAAATGACGTCATCTATAAGATTTAACACTTATGCGGATATTTTAGCAGTGTGGTTTTCACGGCCAGTTGGTACATGATGACAGATGAAGGGTTCCAGCAAGTTTCAGCGCGAGCACAAGAAGAAGATAGACGCACAGGGCAAGGCTGGACTTACAACTGAACTTTATTGCAAGAAGGCATTCCCTGCAGTGCCCTCGCATTGCAAGAGGTGCGGATGCAGACCACTTTTTGGTGGTGTCTCCATTGTGGGGAGGGAACGTAATAGACTGGAGAGGGAAATATGCGAAGCTTTCCCTATCGGGAAGTTGGACGCTGAGTTATGTGTAAGTGAACCTTCGGTGCACATCACTGATAAAGCATTTGAATATCTGACGAAACTATAATTTCACCATGTAGTGCACGTGTTAAGGTCCGGTTAAAATGATAAAAATAAGCGGGCTGGGGGGTGTTGGAGCGTGTTAGATTGTATGTCAGCATCATTCTGCTGTTGGTTCTTTACGCATGCGTGGCGGCGTTCTAGGGAATACCTTATTTTAATAAAGTTCAGTTGTAAGTCTAGCCTTGTCCTGTGCGCCTCTCTTCTTCTTGTGCTCGCGTTGAAACTTGCTGGAACCATTTTCTTCTCGTGCAGATAGTGCACCGAAGTAGTTCCTCTTTCGAGGGAGGGCCCCTGCGCGGCTCTAAAGCAGTGGTACAGTAAACATCTCATCTTTAGTTAGCGCTAAAGTTACCTCTGCTTCGGCGCCGCTCGAAAACAAGAACTCTCCCACGGCATACTTCGGTGGCGTGAAACTACCCGCGCTCTCTCTCTTTCTCTAGCATGCACGTTTACCGCTGTTCTCGTGTTCGCCTTCAGTATATGCTCGTGCACGCTTGCTCCCACGGTGGTGTCAACTCTCGCTTGGCTTCGAGAAGAAAAATACGGCGGCGCCACCGCTGCATTCCGGATCACGTTCGCGTGCATTTTATTTCGCCCGTTCTCCTCGTATTCAAACAATGCATGTGTGCCAAGTTTTAAAAACAAAGGCAAACAGAAACAAAAGAAAAGTCGAGGAGACGTCGCTAGACCAGAGCGAGATCGTATTCGGAGATAAGGAACAATACCCGGAGCATGGGCACGCATCCCGATCTTATAGCATGGTCGGTCCGACGCAGGGAGCAAGGTCTAATGCTAGCCATCTTTGCGTCGCGAAACACTCTTTGCCCATCCTGGACTTTCTGCACAGCGATGCAGTTTCTTGGTGCTAATCAATACTGGATCGTTTGCCTGTGTTTTTCTTGTGGCCGCGATCTTTTGTTTACTTAGAAATTAAACACGCGGTTCTGGAATTGAAAGAAATAGTCTATGGGCGTAACTAAGCCTCTCTCTGTTGCTTTTTATGTGACACAATTATATACGGACTAGTCAGCTACGGTGTAGAAACGGCGTAGAAAGCTACCCACAATAGAATGGTGCACAGAGAGATATATCTCGTGTACCTATACTTTGCTTTGTACTATATCTCCTATACTTGTGGCTATGTTCCAGACAAAGAAAGAAAAGACGATGAGTTAACGGGAAGGGGCTTGTAAGGGGTAGAAAGAATATTTTTTATTAAATGACTGCAGGCTTTTGTGTTAGCCCTCTATATGGGTGGTTTCCTCAATCCAAGAAAAAAAAAAAAACACGGCCCTCTGCTGCTTGTCTTGTTCGGGTTATCTGGTCGTTGCGATGTTGACTCGTCAGCAAGGCCTTCCATTGTCTTTAGTTGGTGGAGAAGACGCATTAGGTTGTCAACACAACCAACACATGACACGCTTAAGATACTGCAGATACGCAAGTCTTACACAGATAAGATAGATAGATAGATAGATAGATAGATAGATAGATAGATAGATAGATAGATAGATAGATAGATAGATAGATAGATAGATAGATAGATAGATAGATAGATAGATAGATAGATAGATAGATAGATAGATAAAAGAAGCACTCGATGCATCGTGTAACCACATGAACATAATAATAATAGAAAAAGACACATTGTCTGTTAGAAAGGATCAATGACTCGCTTTCCGTACACAAGCAAAAAAAATTTCATACCGCGATGCCACTACAAGTTTTGAGCAATATTGTCTAGTGGTGATAAGCTATTTCATTTTTCAATATAATTTCTTTAGCTTGTTTTTTTAATGCCTCTAGAGAAACATCAAACTGTATGCTATTATTCAATTCATTAACTATTTGCATTGATTGCTATACCATAGTTTGCTTATATTATCCCGTAGACCGCAGGAGACGAGCTATTAGCCGCACTAGCAGTCATTAGCGCGGACATCCTTTGTGACCCTTGTCCTCAAAAGTGACTGCCTGACCAGCTATCTTCAGTAGCGTGGTACGCAGTTCTTGCCTCTCAGTATAATGGAGCGTTGACAAATATAAAGAAAGTGTCTCATCACAGAGAGCTTTCGCTGGAGAACTGTCGGCTGCACCAGTTGAAAAGTCATGAAATACCCAGTGAACGTTACACGAAGTCAGAGACGGCGCAATGGAGTTCCTTCACCATAGCGCAGACAAGAACTGCGATCCAGAAGCCAGTAAATGTATAGGTTGTGTTTGCAAAATTAGGTTCACGCCATCCTTATCCCGGCCGTGGCTGTCGTATTTTGATGACTTGCCTAGAGCGCTTATTTGGACCGTTTGGTACATGCTCATAGAGGAAGCGAGAAACAGCGCGAACCGCAGACAACGGGACAGAGACGGACCAAGCAGCAGAGAGGTCCGTCTCTGTCCTGTTTGCTCCGTGCTTCGCGCTGTGTCTTGTTTTCTGGAGCATTTAGATGGAGGCGAATATATTATTATTATATTATTATTATTATATTATTATTATTATTATTATTATTATTATTATTATTATATTATTATTATTATATTATTATTATTTATTCCAAGCCACCCATGCATAATCACTCGTCATTCTGATTGGTCGGGCTGCTGCGTCCGTCGGCGAGAGCGAAGCTCTAAAATGCAATTGCCATTGTAATGGCTACAAAATAGTGAAAGGGCATAATTAAGACTTTTCGGTTCGATGCGGTCCCGTGCTTCTTAAACGTCCAAGTTTCGTTCGTCCACTCTCGCGTGCCACAAGAGAGCGGGCTGGCCTGTAAGCGCTAAGCGTTAGCAGCGTGCCGTGGCAAGAGGAGACGTGGAAGGCAGGCGTCGCAGAGTGGTCAAATGCATCTCTGTTCTCACGTTAATGCAGTGTCACCATACGATAAGCAGAGATCCCTCCTCTTTATTGGTGAAGAAGAAAAGCCGTGTAATAAAGGTGTGGTGAGGAAAGGATTTCCAGGCAGCTTGCTTTATTCGTGCTGCTTAATAAGTGCCCTGTCTTTTCTGTAATCCTTAAAACACGGATGATCAACTCTGTAGACTATTTTAAGGATGGGTTTCAATGCCACCATACTGGGCTGTAGCCTTGCCACTTTGTGTCTTTAGCTAAACGAACAGAGCTACGATAGACGCATACGCATGAAAACATTTGGGTTTGCGCATTCGACGTTTCATGACTTCATTAATTCACGTTGCGTTAAAAAAAAAGTAAACATGCGTTTCACAGCCCTAGAGTTACTGTACATGCTACCTTTAGGTAGCAGAGTTGCGCATCTGTCTTGCAAACGCCGCTAGCAACCATGCATTGCGGAGAAACTGACGCTCGGGCCAATTTTTGTATTTCTCGACGACGCCGCTGCAGCGAACTGGATTAACGCGAGTTATCGACAGCCAATGTTTATCGCCGGTCTTGGACACGCCAGACATGTTAATCGGCGACACGGTAGGCATGTCGCCTGCAAAAACGGAGTGCGACTTCACTGCATAGCCGTGGTGGCTAGCCAGACCTATGCGCAACTCTGCTCGCAGCAAATGTGGCGGCGCATCCTATACACGTAAAATCGTGTTAAGTGAATTGCAGTGCGTATACACACGAGGCGTGTGTGAAAATCGTGTTGAAAAACGAGGGCATTGACGCGAATGAAAGTAGAACCGAGAACAGAAACGAGTCGGTCATGTAATGCCGCGGAAGGATTAATTCACAACGTCATGCATTCGCGTGGCGGGCTGCGAGTTGCAGTGACGAGGGCGATGGCGTACAAGACAAGTCGCTGATGAATTATAGGGCGCGATAAAGCGCGGCGTCACATAAGTTCAGTGGACGCTTTCGGCCATCAGAATCTTGATCGTTACGACCGGTTTAATGGGCCATGCGATTTCCGAGAGTGCGTTGTCGTTTGTGAATCATGGCATTTCGCGACTAGGTCCGTCTATCGGTTGGTGGGTGCCTAATTAAGGCCATGATTTAATTTCTGTAACTGTTGTACGAATGAAAAGACTCCATGACAGCAGACAGCACGAAATAAATGCATATATTATAGTTATTCGCTCGTGTGGCATTCATATTTATATCGTCTTAAACTTTCCGAAGACCTGAACCATCTTCTAAAAGAAATTCGTACTGTAGGTAGGGTAGCATTATTAATAAATTATATGGTGTTCCAATCTAATTATTATATATATTGGAGATTGCAACTTATACAGCTATATTCATAGATGGGGGCTCCTAATAACAGTGGTTAAAGTATAGGACAAATCGCCATTACGTTCGAGTTTCTGACGTCAAACCGTAGTCGCGCAAAGAAAGAAATGGCGAAAAGAAAAGAGAAATAGTTGCTCGATAATTAACTTCGTGTTGTCAAGGCAATGCATGGGTCGATTACTGCTGCTGAATCTGTCACTACAACTTCAGTCCTCTTGACTGCAAGTTACACGCAGAGCCGCCGCTGTGGTATTGAGGTTATGGTGCTTGGCCGCTGACCCGAAGGTCGCAGGATCGAATCCCGGCCGCGGCGGCCTTATTTTGATGGTGGCACAATTAATGCTAAAGGCCCGTGTGCTTAGGTTTAGGTGCACGTGAAAGACGTGCACGAAAGCCACGAAAGCAATGCACAGAGTCAAACTTTGCAGACGTAGGGACTGTCGGGTATTGAGAAGTCGAACTTCACGATTGGCTCGTCAACAGCGACGTCCGAGACGACGCTTTGGATAGCTGATCGTGTACATGTGAATGCGCTGACTCGCGGCGCCTCTCGCACGCAGCACTCAGCAGCGAAAGTGTTCGCGGCATACCAGTCGGCGTCCGAGCTGGACCGATGATAGCCGAGGCACGCGAAACCGGAGCCCGTGGCGGGCTTGCGATAAAGCGCGCGCCTCCCGTCGCAGAGGGCGCGCCAACAAGGGGCCTCCATTGAGAACCGCTGGCGCCAGCGCGACGGGGCCCGCGGCGCATCGAGCGCGCAGTTTCACCGTGCACGAGCACAACGCAGCGGCGGCAGCCTTGATTCCTTCGAAGACGCGCTTGGCCTGCGCCAATCCATTTTTCACGATGATGCGCCGGGCCCGCGCTGTCGACTGTCGCCGCGGCGACTTTTGGACTGCGATGAGCCGCAGCGGAGGATGGGAGGAACCATGTGAGGGGGTTGCGACGCGAGACCGTCAGTCCTGCTAAGCTATAGAAGACGCTGCGTGTAGGATTAAGCCAGCTCGTTGTGCGTTACTCGGAACGTAATGTGAAGAGTGTTCAGTGTAATGTCTATAGTTCATAAGAGACGCTGTGAGGGGGAGACTCCATTGGGCTCCATTGGGAATCGAACCTGCGACCTGGTGGTCATAGGCGGAAAACCACAGCGGCTTAGTCAGCGCGGCTAGTGTGTAACCGCGTCTGTGGTTGGCAGTCGTGGTAAATGAGCGTACACTTTGGTGTCATTTCATTTGGAGTATTGTCCCTCGCAAGCGTGCAGGAACAAAATGAGTTTAGCTTGTGTTCCGACGAAAGCATCTAACTAGTTTTTTTTTTGCTATATATATATAATATATATAATATATATATATATATATATATTATATATATTATATATATATATATATATACGTAGATGAATAAACGCCCGCGCACGAACATGCATAAAGAATGAATGAAACCCCCTTCCCGGAAAAAATTTTCTGGCCAGGCCCCTGGCAATGACGTAGAGACGGTTTCTGTAGCCCCGTATACGTGCACATATAATCTTAGCAATACTTGTGGCTGGGCTATGTTGGTATTGGTAAATGCTTGCTGAAATACAAAGAACGCGTAACCACCATAGAATGGCCCACAGGAAGGACTGTCTCACTCACTAGTCAACGCAAACACCACATCATCAGTCATGGCGCTCTTTGGCCACCCATGGCCCTTGCGCCACAAAAACCCACTAAATTACAAGCGTGCTTACGCGTCTTTTGTATTTCAGTAAACTAATAATCTTGTTGTGACGCAACCACATGTAGTTACGGAACATTTCAGGCAAAATACCAGGAAAATCTGTCGTGCTCGATACGGAGGCTTTGGCTTTACGGATCATGTCACATTTGTTTGTTTGGTTTTTGTCGACTGCCTCTTGTGCGCGGCGCCGTGTTATCAGTCTTATATTTCGGCGTCTGGTACCCTCGAGCCACGTGATGTTCTATATACGCACAAGCTGCCACCAAAGTGCGAAGGCAGTGAGGTCTGTAACCGCTGTTGTTCTAGGCCTCTACCGTGCTAGAGCTGACGTCCTTTGACGGCCATGCAGCGTTGGCTTTCGAATTTTTTAAACCGACAGAACGCGTTCTCAGCGATGCTTGTACTAAGTTTTGTACCCATGCATATACTATACAGGTACCTGCCTATTCCGAAAATGCGTTGACATGCTCGAACAGTTCCGTATGCGTCGGAAGTAACTCGCGTCTTTCAAAGGTGTAACGAATTGAAGTACGAATTCATGACACCTTGTTATTTGGTTTATTTTTCGTGTTGAGAAACAACATACATTTGGCGTCTTATTATTTGCTATGTTATGAGCCTGAACAAAACCCGGTGCCCCATTATGTTTCTTTCTCTTGCTTAAGTACCCTAGGGTACACGCGGGACTAGCCCCGCGATACCGTTTCGTTCAATAAACGTTTATTCCTCCTCCTTGCTTAAGTACTAACGTTGAAGGCGGCACCTTCATATATACCTGAGGAAGTTAACTGGCAACTGCCTCTTCGTTTCTTTCTCTCTTTTATTTAGGTAAAAAACTAAGCGAATGAGTTTTCTGTAGCTCTTCGGTGGCGGCGGCGAGCCCTTTATATTTGCTTATAATATCGTAAAAAATTCTGTAATGATCAGTATAGTTCTAAATACTGCGCTAAATGCAGCTCCGCCACTGTGAAACCTGAGCAAGCGCGTAGCGCGGGCATCCAGCGATTCCCGTTCGTAGAGTTCCCACTTCTCCGTCTATCAAACCGTCGATGACGTCAATGTTCGAGTTAAGCGTGTAGGATTTCCCAAGCATGACCAGAATCTTGTTAGGGAGATTTGCAAGCTCGGTGTGCTACATGTGCGTTACTTTTTGCTGCGCTTTATCGACTTCATGCCTGTTACGGCAGTTGAGATACCTGTGTCGTCCGCCGCGAGTTCCGTCAGGTTGTTTACCCCTTCAGGTGTAGCCACGAAGCGCCGGAGAAGCGCCGGTGGGAGGAGTAATCGCGCGTCTGGCGAGGCGGTGGCGCCCTCTCTACCGCGGCGCGGGCGTATTCTGCATGTAACCGAAGCGCTTTTAACGATTTTAACTTAATTAACTTAACTATTGCCATTACTTCTTGGTTATTTCTGTATGGTTATTTTCGACCTTGTTTTTTCATATAACCCCGGTTTTGAGCAT